>NC_056527.1:156686313-156849186 GCF_019175285.1 Sceloporus undulatus
GGCCGCCGGCAGGCCACCCTTTTGGGGTGATCTGTCCCGGGCCAAAGACACTGGGGGAAGAGGATTGCTGCATAGTTGTTTCACAAAATACAACTAATAAAAAATTAAGGCAGGAGGAGGGCCTGTATGCTGCTAGCAGGGGAACTGTGGGAAAGAAGACTGGGAAATAGGACAGGAAGTCACTAGGCAGGATGACTGAGGAAACAGATACAGAATGGGTAGTGGGCAGAGAATTGCAGGGTCTGAGAAAATGATACTGAAGGATCCACAAAGGTTGTGTAAATGTTGTGCTGAATGTATCTAGTGTTTCTGCAAGCACTCACACAGTCCTCTCACTCATTTCTGATTTGGTGAGTACGGAGCTCATAGACTTATTTTTTTAGAGTATTTACGCTTAAGTGTCTCCCATTGTGCAATCACTTGTACCACTGTGAGAAACAAAATAGCAACGGTGATGTACCTATGTGATACTAAAATTGTACAGTATAGGTTCTTAGTTATTGATTTGAATTATCTATTTAGGTCTTGATCCCTCACAGGCTGTAACTGTTAAATGTTTTTATGAAATACAGGCAGGTCTCAATTTATGTTGAGGTTACATTCCTGGACTTACAGTGTAAGTTGAGATTGATGTAAATGAGAGGACTAGTTCCATAGGGAATCACTCAAGACCAGAGGGATGCATTCCAACAGGCCAGAGGTAGCCACAAAGTTGGCAGTTTTACTTGACACACTACTAGGTTTAAAGAGGCTTAAAACATAACACACCAGAGTTCACTTTTTCCAGGATATTTAGAGAGACAGATAATCTGAAAAGGGGCTAGGAAAGACAGCAAGGATTAACTACCTTGGTTGCATAAAAGGGCTTGCCATTAGACAGTAGTTCATCTTCAGAGGAGTGCAAAGAGCAGTTGGTAAGAACTGTGTTCTATTGGCTTCCCAGGTAGAGAAAGCACATTAGGAGAGAAAGACAGCATATTTTCTGCTATGTCTTCAGCAGCACATGCAGAGGGGACAAGAGGAGAGGGAGCACATCTCTATGGTAACAAGCCGCACTAAAAAACCCAAACCAAATCAAACAAAAAGGCCCTTGTATAAAACACCCAGTGATTTCTTTCCCCCCACCTTTGATATCACTTGATAACAAATAAGCTGTAAGAGGCCACAAGGGTCTTTGCGGCTAGACTCCTAGTTCCACCCACTAGTGACTCACAGATGTGACTCACAGAAGCTCCACCCCCTCAGCAGCACTCTCTCCCAAGTGTTTCTAAAAAATTCAAACACTCACCTACTTAAAATGGCTGCCCAGAAACTGCACTCCTTCTAGTTCTACCAGAATGCTTTACAGTAATAAAATATAAGTGGTATCAGCCATAACAAAATAGAATTCAAACATAAAACAGTGTGGCATTTAAAGCAAATCAGGTTAAAAGGCCAATGTTTTGATTTTTAATTCTGCCTGTCACTGAATAGCTAATACAAGGCTCCCCAGGGGAAGACTTCAATAGGCAGAGTGACATAAGCAATGACATCCTTTTTCAAGTTGTCCCACTTCTCTTCCTATAGGGAAGCTTTAGTAAATGACCTTAATGTATGAGCAGGTTGATGTGAAGCAGGATACCTGTATTCCAGTCTGTAGTGCTTTTTCATCATGAAATGTGAATATGCTGTGGCTATTTCTGGATATCCTGTAGCCGGTAATCTGATCAGCATTCACAGAATGAAAAAAAAACACCTTGGTATCTTGATTCACCTTGTAGTTTTGGATATCAGTCTACTAGAAGACTCTCAGCCCTTTCTCATGTCACTGACAAATAACCAAGTAGTGAAGCATCTGATTCAGTCTGAAAGGTAGCATCTGCCCTATGACTGACCCATTACTACTGGACTGTGACAGAACAGGCTGCCCATTGAATGGATGGCTTGTTCTGTACTTTCCCCTCCAGCAGTTGCCTGCTGTGACAAGTGCTGCTTGCCTAATGTTTGTAACTCTGCCAGTGAAATGGAGTGAATATAATTTTATAGAGCAGAGGGTTAAATTTCCCAGCATCTGATCCTCACCATCCATACATTTTCATAATGTTTGTTTTGCCTGAAGGAAGAGACAAAGATTGAGCCACTAAATTTTCATGTCATTTAGTTACTTGTCACTATTACCTTTTCATGCGTTCCAGAGATATAAGTAGCAGAATTTATGTAGGAGCAGTAAGTATATTCTCCTGGTATCCTTGAACAAATTTGACTCTGGCAGTCTTGATGGTAAACTGTAGTGTTTTGGTGTCACAGTATGGGTTGTGATTACAATGAGGGACAATGCATTTTAACATATGTAACTTTATACCTTAGGCCTGGTGGGCCTAGTGATTTGTGAATTTAACTGCCTCTGGATTGCCATACCCCATATCATTCAGTGGTGGCATGTGCATGTGGACACATTGATGCAGACATGCACACATTGCCATCCATTGAATAATAGGAGGCTTGAGCATCTGTGTTTTTTTTTTGTCAGTGGTAGTAGTGGAACTAAACCCCTGCGGGTGGGAAGAATCCACTGTAAAATTGTTGGAGGTTATGCATATGCCACCTAAAATAGAATTATCACTTACACAACTTCATTGACTTCAGTTTCCTTCCATCCCTCTCTTTTTTTACCTGTTAACTAACTGAAGATGTTTTGGAGTGCAGATGTTTGGAACTGTGATCTAAACTGCCTTGTTGATTTATGTCTGTAGCAAGAAAAAATATCACCCTGTTTCCAAAAAGTATATCTTACACTGCTGTGGAATGGTTTCATATTGAGGTTATTCTCACAAATGTCATGTTGTGAACAGCCATTGCTTTATATTTGGAATCATCTTCTCAAACCAAGGATGCTTAGTGGAGCGAACAGAAAAGGAAAAACTGTGTGTGCACTGGCATCAGAGGTGGGAGGTTTTGGATCCATCCACTTAAGTTCCTCCTCCATAATATGATGAGTGGATCTTTTTGAGATTTCAACAGGGTACTAGTAGACTTCACTATAAGCTTTCTTGCAAGGTAGCAGGGTAATAACATTACTTGAAGCTTTTAAGATGTGTGCTCCTTCTCTAAAGCACATTTATTTGGAGAAGACATCCAGTTTGTAGAGAAATCCCAAATAGACTAGCAACACAGTGCTTAAGACTTTGAAATTAAAGCAGTTTAACTTGCTTAGTAGGTTACCCTTCACCTAACTTGGTTACCTTCACAGTTCTTGAACTATAACCATGTTAGCTAATGATAATGGGAATGATAGTCCAACATATCTGGAGAGTAGCTATTTAGGGTAGGCTGTCAGAAGTTCTGATTAGTTTTTGTGAGTTTTTCAGGCTATGGCTAAGTTCTAGAAGAGTTTACGCCTGAGGTTCCAGAACATGGCCACATAGCCCAAAATACCCACAAAAAATATAGATGCTGGCCATGAAAGCCTTTGACTTCACAATTCTGATTAGAATTGCTTCATCTTCTTCTTTAATTTATTTAGAGTAATTTATTCAGCAGGAGGAGCAGACCCTCTGAAGAACTGCATTAGGGAGATCTTGCCTCATCTCACAAATAGAATATACCTTCTTGTGGAATAAGTGGGGGGAGGGCAAATTAAACACTTACTTTAAGAGCAATTCTTCCTCATGAGACAGAGAGAACATGATTTCCAAAAATAATATGCACATAGCTTCATATTTTGCTTATTTTTTAAAATCAGTTTATGACACATTTATTCAGTATATTATTGATTAATAGTATTGCTGTGCATTGTCCATTTGGGCCTTTATACATTGCTTTTTAATAAGTACCAGGATTAGCAAAACAATTTGGCTTGTATCTTTGCTTCACAAAGCCACTTTTTTATTGATTTGTTCCTTAAGTGGAAGTTGGAGACATTCCTTTTGTTGAATCTGGTCGTAAATACTTTGACTACAGTTGGGTAATCTTTCAATATGTTCACAATATTTCTTGCTCAGCATTATGAATCATACATAACCGTCTTAGAAATCCAAGTTTCCATTCAATAGCCAGAAACTGAATGCTGCTACAACAAAAACATTAAAGCTAAGAACTAAACAAATGTTGGAAGTGTAAATATTTTTCACCATATAATCCTAACATGTCATCCTATCTTTCCCCCCCCTCTGTGTAGTAATGTGGAGTTGAATTACTCTCTGCCAAATATGTTGAGGTTATAAGTCATTTGGAAACATGATGGGATTTGACACCACTGAAAATGAAGCAAGGCTGGTGTAACGTCTGGCAAGTTGTATGTGTTGCCTGCATAGCGTTTGGAACTTACAAAGACATAAAGATTGTTTGGCTTTCTTTCTTTCTTTGCTTCATAATTTTGAGGATACAAAATGGTGACTACTACAGCAGGGGAACCATCCTATCTGCAGAGGTTTGGTTCTGGGTGGCCCGGCAGAGTGCAAAAAATGCACATAGTCGCACCCAATATTATTCAGTGGTGGCAATGTGTGTGTGGACATCTGTCATGTGCCACTATGGAATAATATGAGACGTTGCTATCCATATTAGAATGTAATCGCCAAGCCACCTTCTGATATATACATTCTGCCTCTGATATAGTCTTTCCAGATTGTCACTGAGAGATTATCACTTTTGTGAGGAAAAAGCCTTCTCTTTCATCTCGCTTGCTATGTCAGAGCTGTTTAAAAAACAACAACAACAGGGAATGAACTCCCTGCATTGTTCACTGACAGTGTATTAATGGTGCTGCTATTATTTTGCTGGACTGAACAAGCAAGATAGTCACTACAGTGAGTACATTAAGTCTCTCTGTATTTCATGAATGACTTCCAAATGTGGGTACACTATATTGGTATAAATATAGCACAGGAAGTATCCTTTTATCTCTGATCAGAGTTAGGATATCTAATCTCTTGTATCATAAAAAAGAAAGAATTATGTTTTGGTTAATTAGTGTGAGACTGTTCTTTAAGGATGCTTAGCTTGATAAAAGTTTTCAATGGTTCACAATGTTGCAAAATGTCTTTACATGGTTTGTGGTGTTTTTACAAAGAACTGAGCATTTGAAATCTTTAACCCAGAAGTATTGATAGAATGTAGCTTTCAAGTCTTCCACAGTTATTTTAAGCTTTAAACAAGAGACTAAGCATTTGTATGTGTATAATGACAGTTCTTTCGTGAGTGGCTCAAGAGTGAATTTTCAACCAATTTGTTGGTAGAGATGTGTGATGTCAAAACATATTTCAACTATTTGCAGAAAAGTAAGCAACAGAGAGCAGGAATTTGGCTCAAACCATAAAAAGGCAGCATTCAGGGGAAAAGACTGCATGCTTCCCTCAAAGTCAGCAAGCATTTTTTTAAAAGCAAGCTTTGGATGTCAATACAGTGTGGTGCAATGATTTGAGCATTGGACTATGACTCTGGGAGACCAGGGTTTGAATTCCCTGCTCAGCCTTAGAAACCCACAAGGTGACCATTGACATATCACATTCTCTCAGCCTCAGAGGAAGGCATAGGCAAACCTCCTCTAAACAAATCTTGCCAAGAAAGCCCTGTGATAGGTTTGCTTTAAGGTTGCCATAGGTCAGAAATTACTTGAATTGACATGTACGTGTGCATGTGCACACACATACGCACGCTTATATATGAATCTCATGCTGCGAGTCTATTATTGCAAAGTAGAGGTGAATCATTAGCCATCCTTGAGGAAGATTCTTGGTCAAAGCCCTCTGTCCCTAACAAGTATTCAGGACACACCAATACAGCTGGCCCTCCATTTTCATGGGGGATCCATTTCAGACCCCGCCCCCCATGAAAACAGGCTTACACATATTCAAGCCCCATAGGCTTGAAAGGGTTGCATATGCACCCCATTGAAAATAGCGAAGGTCACCTCTCCATGGATTTTTGAGTTTACGGATCTCAGATCTGCAAGTTAGGAAGTTATATCACTACAATTTATTAAAATCCCAAATGAAACAATACAAACCACATTGAAACCATCTTGCACTGTTTTCTGAAAGCCAGAGTATGTTTTCATTCTCAGAAACATTACAGAACTGGTATAAACTGCATCCATTTTCATAGTGATCACTATGTCCTGAGAACATTTATACTGTATACTTTCCATCTGTACTAGGAGCTAGTGAGGCAGTGAATGGATGTTAGAGCAATTTCCTCAGCTTGTGACAGTGTGAATGTTTTTTCATTTTTAATGCTCCTTTAGCTCTTAATTATTTCAACTTTGGGACACCAGGCCCCTCTAATGCATACAGTCGTGTTTTACATGTATAATAAAGGTGAGATGTATGTTTTTTGGCAGTCAGTTGGCAATCATAGGTCTCTATAATAACTCTTTTTTGGCAAACGGCTTTCAGGAATTGTTTCTGTTTGTTCTTATATGTTAAAAATAATAGCAGGCACACTAATCTTCTTCATGTATACTTGATACCTACAGAGAGCAAGGCACTCTTATGATTGTTCTCAGAGATGCTGTTTTGTAAGGTGGGATGTATGTGTGGAGTTCTAGCAAAGAGTAATTTGTTACCCAAACATAAGCATTGTTCCTGAGGATGAATCACCCTTATATAACTAGGTGACCCACAGAGGAAATA
Source organism: Sceloporus undulatus (assembly GCF_019175285.1). Lineage (NCBI taxonomy): Eukaryota > Metazoa > Chordata > Lepidosauria > Squamata > Phrynosomatidae > Sceloporus > Sceloporus undulatus. The sequence goes on from NC_056527.1 coordinate 156,692,925, forward strand.
ATTCTGTCAAAACTGAAGTATAAATAATCAGAATAGAGCTGGTTTTCTTTTGTCACCAAAACAGCCTTATAAAGAGCTATATCCTTTATTGGGCAACAATAATTTGAAATTACTTGGAGCATTTAAAATTGAATTGGATGTTTGCCTGACAATGCATTTAGGTGTTTCCTAAGTGCTGTTAATAATGGTTTTATCAATGCCAAACCCTACTTGTCAACACAATTTGATGGGCATCTTTGAGAAGGTAACAAGGAATTGGTTGACAAGATTTTCTATTTTGTGAAGCTGGCCAGCTGGCTACTTCCATGTTTCCCATTCCTTCCCTCCAGTAACAGAGCAGCTAGTGCCTTTCCAAGTACTTTATGATGTCTGTTTCAGCAAAGGAAGTGGATGCTTGGTACCTGACAGTCCAGACAAGATCACCTAGGAAAGAGGCTAAGAGATTGCCAGTTGGTGATCTGTCTTATTGAGACTTTTGTCTGAGTTGACACTGGATACATTAGAGCATCCATTTATGTGGGGTACACAGATAAGATACCCTCATTATAAGCTTCAGTGTATGAGTCCTTATTAAAATGACACCTGTTGAAATATTAATTGAAATTTATCGTCCATGATCTAATTGAAGCTAAGAGTTCATAGAATCATAGAATCACAGAATTGGAAGAGACCCCAAGGACTCCCTGATCCAACCCCCTGCCATGCAGGAACTCACAATCAGAACACTCTTGACAGGTTGACCATCCAGCCTCTGATTAAGAACCTCCAAAGAAGAAGACTCCACTCCTCTCTGAGGCAGCATATTCCACTCTCGAACGGCTCTTACCATCAGGAAGTTCTTACTAATGTTTAGATGGAATCTCTTTTCCTGTAGTTAGTGATGTGTGAGGCACTTGTAGCCATGTTTCCTAGTACTACTGTGACTTATGATAATAATAAAATATGCCCACATTTTACAAATCTGTTTCATAGATTTTAAAACAGATTTCTTTTCAGTGTAAGTCCAGGGAGTGTATTGATTTTGAACATTAACTGATTGCTGAATTTATTTCCTTTGAATTTGTATTAATAATAATAATAATAATAATAATAATAATAATAATAATATGTTTTATTTATAGACCGCTATTCCACAATGATCATAGCGGTGTACAGTAAAAATTGTAATATAATACAAAATATAAGGTGACAGTTAAAAGAGGGAGAAGTCTCGTCCTTCAGGCAGTCACCGATGGAGCTGGGTCTGCCTGATCGCTCCCTCTGAGGCCAAGATGACAGTTAAGGAGGCAGGGGCCTCTTCCTTCAGGCAGTCCCTGATGTTGCTGGGTCTGCCTGATCGCTCCCTCTGAGGCCAAGATGACAGTTAAGGAGGCAGGGGCCTCTTCCTTCAGGCAGTCCCCGATGTTGCTGGGTCTGCCTGATCGCTCCCTCTGAGGCCAAGATGACAGTTTGTAGCTGTGTGTGTGTGTCTTTCTCTAAAACATGGTCATGGGGATATTAAATAGAATATTTAGTTAGCAAAATGAGCTCAAGGAGCTTAGCCCTTGCATCTTTTCTCTTGAGAAATGGTGTTAGAAGGATGCCATTTGAAGCAAAGTAGTTGGGAAAGACCTTGAGCAAGTCACACTCTCTCAGCCTTAGGGGAAAGCAAGGGCTAACCTCCTCTGAACAAATCTTGCCAAGAAAACCCCATGATAGGTTTGCCTTAGGATTGTTATAAGTTGGAAATGACTTGAAGGCACAAAACAACAAGCTGGAAAAGTGTGCTTAACACCTGTTTATCACTTTTCCCTACTGCAATACTGTTTAACGTGACTTGTTTTATCCCTACCCTATATCTCAAATTCCACAGCAAAGTGTTTTTCAACATGCCTGCTAGTGGACTCAAATGTAGATGGAGAGAATGGGATGCCTTAAACAATGCTGTACTGTACTGTAGTACAGTATCAATATTTTCTCTCTTTCATATTGTAATTTAAAATCCAGAATAAGAAGACTTAGTCTTCCTATAGTGCCACATAAAAACCTCTTCTATGTTGAGACAGCATAAGGATAGTGAAGTACGTAAAAAGAGTTTTCTTTCACACTTTTTAAAGTCATTGTGCTACCTATTAATGTAACCAACAAATGGCTGTGCAATTCCTTTGGCAGGAGGATTCATCTAACTGTTCTAGCAACCGTTCTAATAAGGCTCAGGTGTTTCATAAGGCAATACATGAGTAGGATGACTGGGAGCATTTTATTGTTTAAGGCATCTCATTCTCTTCATCTGCCTTTGGGTGTGAAAGAGGAAAGCAAAGTGTGAGCACATGGAGGATAAGTTGTAAGCAAGTACAATTTGTGACATTACAAAATATCTTTGGCACATCTGTTAATGGATCAACTTGGGCTTCCAGTTTCCTGGCTTTGTGGAGTTTGAGCAGATCTAAGAGAGCCTTAACTTTGATTTTAAACCTGATTTGCTTAAAAGCAGAGGTTTGAAAAAATATTTAAAATCACTTTTAAATAAAAAGGCCTTGAGCTTTTTTGTTTTTTGACAGCAAATAAATACATGCCAGTTTGTGCCTCTAGTAATTAAGGAAGAATGTCATCTTGTTCATCCTTATCAATTAGGAATTACCAGAAGAAAGGCAGTATTGAATTATATGGGTGGCTTACATTGAGGTCTCTTAAAGCATGAATGAATCTCTGGATCATGATTGTAATAAAATATGTGACACAACAACACTTAACCCACATTAGGAATCTAAAATAAGTATAGCCTATTCATAAGCTCCTGAATTTGAAAGAGCTGAATTGCAGTTAGCAGAATCTTCATTATTTACAAATATACTTTGAACTGTTGTTTTAAATTGCAGAATTTGCGAGTTACACAAATGAAAAGCATATGTCTTAAAATGAAGGTAATCTCAGTAGCTATTTGAGTGTTTCACTTGTATTCATTACCGTTGAATCTTCTTAAATAGAACAGAACTGTCTACATCAGACTCTGAGATGGGCTTCTGTCTAGAAACTGGCTTGCCACATACTGTACTTGTTTAACTTCAGAGAATAAGATACACTTGATACACTGAGGCCATTCCCTTGCTGCATTTGGTTCCCTTAACTCGCAAACATGTACTTGTTCTACAAATTTAATATGGTCCCAAAGCAGTAGAGAGAGTAAAGGTATAAAATAATTAATCCCGATTTACAGTAATTAGGAGCTTGCTAGAAAATCATCTTAAGTCTCATTGCCTATTGGAGTTGGGGGGCAATTTTCTTTGACTTTTAGCAAAACCTTCCTTCCTGTCACTTATAGCTGTTCTTGATAACTGTCTTTGTAATAATAAATTATGTGTGTGAGGTGAAAGCTGGTGGACGATGGAATGGTAACTTCTTTCTTTTTCATTGACTATTATGAAAATAAATGACCTCTTAAGCAAGATGGGCTTATGCATGCTTTTACAATGAATGTATAAAAATGTTTGAGTAGAAAAAGCATTTGAGAGGTGGTCTTGGAACACTTGAGTGCTCATACTTCCAAGCAAAAAGTGACTATTAAGAGTATATCTGTATTTAAACATTGATCCTGCAGTTTCTTATACTTGTAGTTAGACTGTTTTGGTGTTGGGGGAAATTTATTCCTTAAATATTGTGTGTCTAAAGTATTTTTGTATTTCTTGCAGTGATGATACCATGATCACATATTCTGCTATTCCAAAGATGGGTTGCTGTTACTGATGGGAAGAAATCCAATATGAGTGGAAATGATGTTGGAGGAAGAAGACGCTTTGAAGACAGTGAACATACACTACATATATATCCTGGGAGCATTGCTGAAGGGACCATCTATTGTCCTGTTATTGCACGAAAAACTTCCACTGCTGCTGAGGTGATAGACTCTCTGATCAACAAGCTTCAGCTGGACAAAACAAAATGCTACGTCTTGGCAGAGGTGAAGGAGTTTGGTGGGGAAGAATGGATCCTCAACCCCACAGACTGTCCTGTCCAACGCATGATGTTGTGGCCTCGTATGGCACTAGAGAATCGTTTGAGTGGAGAGGATTACCGCTTTCTTCTAAGGGAGAAGAATCTCGATGGGTCAATACATTATGCCAGCCTTCAGTCCTGGTTGCGAGTGACAGAAGAGCGACGCAGGATGATGGAACGTGGCTTCCTTCCTCAGCCACAGTACAAAGATTATGATGACCTGTGTGCTTTGCCAGATCTAAATGAAAGGACGCTCTTGGAAAACCTTAGAAATCGCTTTAAGCAGGAAAAAATTTACACATATGTTGGGAGCATACTAATCGTTATTAATCCATTTAAATTTCTCCCCATTTACAACCCCAAATATGTCAAAATGTATGATAATCATCAACTAGGGAAGTTGGAGCCCCACATTTATGCAGTGGCTGATGTAGCATACCATGCTATGCTTCTACGTCGCAAGAACCAGTGCATTGTCATTTCTGGAGAAAGTGGGTCTGGGAAAACACAGAGCACAAACTTCTTGATTCATCACCTCACTGCTCTTAGCCAAAAAGGATTTGCTAGTGGAGTCGAACAAATCATTCTTGGAGCGGGACCAGTGCTTGAGGTAAGGCAAAAGTCATGTTGCAGATTATGATGCAGCTTTTTGAAAATGAGTGATAAAGTAGTTGTTTTGTGATTATACTTCTGACCATCTGCCAATGGCTCATAATATTGCACACGTGAGGTTCTTCCATTTTTTTTAGTGATTCTGGTGAAGAAATGCATGTGGAAAACATTACCTTGGAATATTGAATCCATATGGATGTTTTTTTTACACCAAAGAACTATTGAGCAGGAGCTGGCTGTACTACATCATCCTGCTTGCAATTTTCTCTAAAAACGTATACTGTACATACTATGCCATGGTATCATAATATCTTCCATTTGTGTATGTCAAGAATCATGAAATTACACCAGCAACTGTACAGTACTTACTGTGTTGGATATTGTTGATGGGAGATGCAGTCAGATAACAACTGGAGGACCACAAGTTGTTAATTCTTGTTATAGAATAGATCTGGATTACAGTGAATTATAGCTCTTGAAAATTGGGATTTGTTTTAAAATTTGTTTAAAATACGCACTGCAGCCCGGTGGTGGGCAACTGCATGGAGGGACAAGGGCCAGTGCTGGGGTCAGTTTTCTCCTTTGTTTCCTCATGGGCTGTGCATTGTGCTGCTTCCAGTTACCATTTTGAGCTAGTTTGCTGCCTACAAAACTGGAGATCCTTTTCTTTTTTTGGTGTGTATTTGAGGTGTTCTGGGGGGAAACCAAGTTGCTTCTTGCTGGTTTTTTATGTGTTTGGGCAAAAAAACAGATTGCATAGTTAATTGCAATGACTTGTCTGCACATCTTGCTGTTGTCTCAAGTACAGTGGTGCCTCGGGTTACGAAATTAATTCGTAACGCGGCCGCTTTCGTAACCCGAAAAGCCTTCGTAAGCCGAATTGCCATAGGCGCTAATGGGGAAAAGCCGCGATTCCGTGCGAAAAAGCCGAAAAAAGCACCAAAAGTTTTTTCGTAACCCGAAAAAACATTCGTAACCCGAAACAATAATTCCCTATGGGATTTTTTCGTATCCTGAAAATTTCGTAACCTGGGTATTTCGTATCCCGAGGTACCACTGTACTGTACTTTAGATAATTAAAGAATCATCATTCTTAGATGTCAGAAGTGAAGCTTGCTCTATTTATGTTTATAGACACCAATATTGATGCAAACAGGGTTATAGTCAGTAGTAATCTCTAAGGTAGTGGTTCTCAAACTGGGGGGCAGGACCATTTGAGGGATGTGAGAGTTGCTCAAGGGGGGCTTGGAGGCCCTCATTCCTCCCTCTCCGTCCTCCCCTCAAACCTTTTCTCTCCTGAAGGGAGAAGAGAAATAGGAGGAGGGTACTAAAGCAGCCATTTCTGCATGAGAAGGGAGAGAATGAGAACAGGGGAGGCTCATTGGTCTCTGGCAGGGCCCATTATTCCAAGCTGCTGCTTTTTCTTCCACCACCTATCCCATCACTGCCCTCTTTCTCAGGACAAGATGCTGCTGCAGCCTCAACAAGCATGACCACTCAGTGAAGTGATTCCTAGGTGCATGGCTGCCAAACGATTCCTTTATCTCTTTGTTTGTGACTTTCACAAGCCTGTTTCTTGCTCACATGTACACAGACATGTTCAGCTGCACATTTTTTCTTGCTTGCTTTCTCCCTCATGCCTTCTTATCCAATTAATTCTTTCACACACATTCAAATCATGGTCTTTCTCTTTCCCTCACAGACACTGATTCTCTCTCTCTCTCTCTCTCTCTCTCTCTCATGCTAATTCTTTAGCACACATGCACACTCTGAAACTCTTTCTCTTTCACAGTCACACAGAAATTAATTCTATCATCCCCCTCAGTACCTTGCTTGGGTTGTGAGTGACTTTGTCTTACACACGCACAGTAATGTGTGCTCTCTCTCTCTCTCTCTCTCTCTCTCTCACACACACACACACACACACACACACACACACACACAAAGTCACACTCTTCATTCTTTTTTACATACTCACCTATGCATTTGTGTATACAAGAGAATGGCTGTTTCTGTGTGACTGTGTGTGAGAGAATAAATGAGTATGTATGTGAATGAAAGAAAGAAAGCACGACTGAGTGTGTACATTTATGTGAGCATTGGTGTGTGTAAGTTTCTGGGAGACTGTATGTGGAAAATGTACCCATGTAAAGTATTTAAATAAAACTGTAGTAATTTCAACAATGTTATAAAATGTTAAAATATGCATATATGTATGTGTAAACTAAAACATATACACTAAACAAAGTATTTTTATTAGTATATTGTGTTGAGTGTGTGTGTGGGGATTGACATCCAGATGTAGATGGAAATGGGGTCACAAGGGTAAAAAGTCTGAGAACCACTGCTCTAGGGGTTAGCTCTGGTTAAATCCACAGGTAGAGAATATGTTTCGGGGAAGGCCTGCTGAGAGTGTGGCATAGGCAGCTAATTACTATTTAGTGATCAAGTGCATTAAAGCTGCATCAGTTATTCTTACACTGGTGGGAGGAGTGATGTTGACAGGTGATTCTAATAAAATCCTATTGTAGGAAGAAAATTCTACTTCTCTTGTTGCATTGCATATTGTTCTGATGCTCTCTGCATCCAGATAGCAACAAATGTCCTGAGGCATAGCATACCCAAGGAAGTATTGTGAATTACAAAAGCTGTGCAGTGTTGACATGTGGATTATTGCGCAGTGTCTCAGTGTATATGGTGTGTACAGTCAATTATAAATCTTAACTCATCTCAAGCGGAAAGCCTCACTTAACTTGATGGGGATAAAGATTTCATCATATTTTGCTTCCTCATGTCTCAGTTTAAATTCAGCCAAACTTGCTTGTTCTACCAGTCTTGCTACGTACAAGCTGAGCCAAGACTGTAGATTGTGCACATGATCCTGACTGATTCCCAAATATTAATGTTGAATATCTTTATTATTCCTTACCTTTCCTTCCCTACAGAAAAACTGTATCATTATATTTGGCTACAATATGCTTAAAGTCAAATTATACAGTAACAGAGCCAGTATGGTGTAGTGGTTTAACCATTCAACTATGACTGGTGCCTAGGGGTCGATTCCCTGCTTGGCCATGAAACCCACTGGGTGACTTTGGGCAAGTCACATGTTCTTCTTCCTGGTCTCTGCAGCTGGTTGGGCAGCGACTGAGAAGCTTCTTGCTTGTTCTGGTCTCACATCAAAGGCTGGCAGAAGTGTGTCTTTTTGGTTGCTATTTGACTGGCTGCTCTGTTGCTGCTCCCTTTTCGCCCTGTCATCCTGGGAGCAGCAGCTGGCTAAGCAGCAACTGAGAATCCTCTTACCCATGCCAGCTTTGCAGCAAAGGCCAATGTGGACAAGAAGCCTCTTGGTTGCTGTTCAGGCAGCTGCTCAGTTGCTGCTCCCAGGGTGACCAGGTGTAAGGGAGAAGCTTCCCTCTAGAGAGGAAGGACTCTCAGTCCTTCATCAGGCTAGAGAAATGCACAGCCCACATATGTGCAGGGGGTTTACAGAGGCCAGATGCTCTGGACTGGAGACTGGTGTGGGCCGGAAAGGGAGAGATTTTAACTATAGGAGCCTCTCTGTAGTTAAAATCTCTCCCTTTCTAGCCCACACCACTTTCCAATAATTGAGCACAGACACCCCTTCCCCAGAGATTTATTATTATTATTATTATTATTATTATTATTATTAATTGTATTCATACACCTTTCTTTAGAAATGATCTCAGAGTAGAAGACATGTCTTCCCCACACAGCTTCAAGTAGCCATTGTCACACACAAAAATGGTTTCTTCTGCAACCTCCTCTCTTATTCCATCTAATGAAAGAAAGCAGGAGGAGCAACTCCAACCTGTCAACCAACTCCCAGCAAAGCTCATAAAGCTTAAGCAGGGTCCTAAATGTCAAAGCTTTTTTTTGCAACCATTTCTTCCCCACCATCATGTACTCTAACTCTTTGCTCCAGTCTGTCCCAAAATGGTCATGCTCTGAGCCACAGAAGCGATGTTCTGTGCCCAAGCCTCATGCAAGTTTCCCAATTGCCACTACTAGTGAAAGACACCAGTAAGGGAATGAGCTCACATGGTCACGCAAAGAGTGGGAGACACCACCACACAAAATGATCAGCGAGGCTGTGTGGTGGTTTTTTGAGGACCCTGAAAAGAAGTTTCATGCAACCCTCATCTCCACCATGGTCCTTGTCTTTCTTGCACATTGGTATTTAGACTTAAGGTCCCCTTGCTGCCCTCCTTTTCCCTCACTGCCCACTTACTGACCCACTCTTTCCTTACTGCTCACCTGGAACCTCTCACTGCTCCCAGGGGGGAATATACTGCACACTTTGGGAATCACTGCTTTAGAGTAATCGTAAGTCGGAAACAACTTGAAGGCACACAGCATGCACGCATGCACTCTCTCCCCTCTGCCGCTCATATAAATTTATGTTACCCCTCGAGGAAATACTTTGGACATTGAAGGAATTTCATGATTCCCTTTGCCCAAATTGTAGTATAGCAAGAGAGCACGGCCTTGGCCTTATTCTTTGTGTATGTTTTACATCCATCCAAGTACAGTGTTCCTGCTTCCCCAGGCCAATTTCTAATAGATTTTAAACAAAGAGGAACTCTTCACCAGGGAATATATTATTGTTTATTGCTGCTTGAAGCCTGTTCAGATGCATTACATTACACAGAACTTACAGTGAGAAGTTGCAAAGGACTGAGTTCAATCTTGGAAATGTTTTGGTGGTACGGAGGTGCAAAAGCTTTTCTCCCTCCCCAAGATTTTGAAGCAGAATTCCTCAGACATCTGCATTTAGTTATTTCCTTCCCTATATGTCAGTCATAACAGAAAGTGAACTTCCCCTTTCTTCATTACTGTCGGCACCCTCCTCTTCCTCTGATAGGTTCCTGTTTGTATCAGCTGTTTTCCTTCTACCTCTGCACACCATCATCTTTCATTTGCCAGTTATTTTGCTACCCATCACCCATGCTGTTTTCTCATTCATTTCTATTTCTATTCTGCTTCACACTGGGTCCCATTAGCCCAGCCGGTTGCTGGCTTACTTCATGCAGGCTTCATCCTTGCTCACATTTTAAAATGAAATTATGCTTGGTGTGACTTCCCCTTTCGATCACCCAGTCTCCAGCTGTTGTTCTTCTGAGCCAGATTTCATGACAGTGTGCAAGCTTTTCCCTTTTGTCTAGGGATTTTGGGAATTCTTTCAGCCATCAAAATAAAGACAAAAAATGTAATGTCTGGTAAGCAGCATCTGTTTCAGTCACTTCCAGCTATTTATGGAGAAGCAATGGACTTTGTCCAACCCTCTTTTATAGTTAGATTGATTAAACCAAGTGTCTAAAGAAGAAGAAAACACTCATTCATTCTTGGGTAAAACAATGTGCATTCAATAAGCAGTCATTGTGACAACTGCCATTTGTTATCTGCCAAAGACAATAAAACCATTTTGAGGAGACTCACTCTTTCTCTGTATGAATCAGTGGGAATTAACATAAGGAATTGTCTAGGCTGCACACATTTAGTGACAGAGCAAAATATTCATCCCACTAATTAAAGATTTTCCGAATTTCACAAAAGGCTCTATTCTTCAAGTGCCAAGGGACAGAATGGCAGTATTTGGTTCCTAATCGTAATACTTCAAGAATAATTTTATATGCTATTTGTTATATACAAGAATTGTGCTTTATATTTATAATTACAGCTCTGTTCAACAGTATGTTCAATAAGGTTTGTTATTCAAATTGCCAATGTGAATAACCCCATAATACAGCAAAACATCCCAAACCAGTAGCCATTCTAGTATATTCTGGTAAATAAAACTGGAAAATAAAATAAAAAGAATATTATTTTATGTAGTTATTCTTCATGTGGAGAGAAAATATAGAGAAATCATAGCTAATGTATCTTAACTGGTCTTGAATTACAATCAGTGTATGATTTCCTGAATTTTAAAATCAATGACGTTGATTTGTTTTGCTAAATAATTGGGGACATTATCTGTCTTAAATATTCCCTTTACATAATCTCCCTGTTATGTTGATATTATATCATAATGTTTGAAATTTTCAGCCAATGTTCCCATCCAAAGGATTTAACTCTGATATAGCGAGTCTTGAAATGGGTTAATAATAGGAATGTTGGCTACAGCTGTGTTTGTGTTCAAGGGTCTCTTTTATGTTATCATTCCAAGCCTTTCATAGTTGTCACAGAGAAAATATTTTTGAAGTCAGACATGTTGTCACTTGTCATTTTTCTCCAGGAGAATTGTGTTATTTATAACTGTTATCTATATATAGATTGATTGTGGGCTGAAGGGAAAAGTCAGAAAATTTCTCTACAATAAGTGTCTTATTGTTGCCAAGTTAACTGCATCTTGGTATTTTGGTCATAGATATTGTGGCCTGTATTGCAACTTTTCAGTTGACACAGTCCAGATATGCAGGATTAATATTTATTGAAGTTTAGCATAATAACATTTATATTTATCCTTGTGCTGTAGTTATACTGCACAACCCAGTTTTAGCTGTTCATATATAATGAATATATAATGAAATAATGAAATAATACTATATAGAACAAAGCTCAAATGTTTTACTATATAGAACTATATAGAACAAAGCTCAAATGTGCCATAGCACCCATAATAAAGTATCATCTTGGAATTCTGTGCTCCTTTACATGTTAAAACGACAGATTTTGTTCAACATGCTGCTGTAGGACTTCACATTATGTGTTATGCTGCCCATGTGCTGCATCTACTTTTAAAACTTCATAATTTCACTTTTGGCTGGTTTTTATTTATTGCCACTATTACTTTTAAAAGCTTATAGAAGAAAAATGGAGCTTAAATATTGGTGGTATTGAACACCCTTGGGAGAGAAGGCTTTGATCTCTTGTGACCCAAAAGAGGTAGCAAGACAGCCTTTGCTAAAGAAACGTATTCTGATCCTGGACAACTGCCACATAGTCTCTAACCTTCCATTTTTAGGAGGGCATTGGAGAGCATAATGGATTCTTAGTTCCAGATGGTTTTTGAGGAAATTGATTTGTACAACCATCAGTTTCACGAGACTTCACTTACTCATGTCTGGGATGGGAAAAGGGCCTCTCTAGACATGTAAAGGTCCTCCACTGTGACTCTGACAATAGAGTCACAGTGGAGGACTTCTAGATGCCTAGAGAGACCCCCCCCCGAGACATTCCAATGAAAATTTAGAGTTCACATTTATCCATGTTTTTCTCTACTTGTAGTAATTCTTAGACTGCATTCCTAATGAATATGAAGATCCTATTCTATTCAGATGGATTCCAATCCAAAATCAGATTTGGTTTTGGGATGGAAAGGGCCTTGGTTATGTTGGTGAATGATTTGATCCTGAAACTGGATTATGGGACTATAGTCCTTATGTCTTTGCTGTTTTAAGGGCATTGATGCAATTGACCATGTTGAGCTTCTGTCAAGCCTGGCTTTGAGAGGCATATTATTAAGCACTCAGTATTGGAAAGTGCTTCTGAGTGACTTCTGTTCTACTCCATGACTTCCAGTTTGTGGAGTGCCACATGCTCCAATCTAACCCTTTCTTTTTCACAATATAGAGGGAAACCATTAGGAGAGATGATCTAACATAGTGTACTATGGTATCATCAATCTGGAGATCACTTGCAGCTTTATTTCTGTCTCCATCGTAACTGTATTGCAAGAATCATAGAATCATAGAAGGTGGTGAAATTTCTGAATAAATGCTTGGGTATATTATTGGAATGCATGAAGGAGAATTAATTGTAATAGAACTTGGACAATAGACAGATGTTCTGTGGGTTGAGAAGTCATCTAATTTTAGAGTGGTTTAGAAGAAGTTGAACATGGGGTTGTAATCCTCCTGAAGGAGCAGGGTACAGCCTGAGAGTGCTTCTGGGCTTGTTTCTATCATAAGAAGCCCAGGTAGAAGGATTAATAGTGGCATCACTAGGGTTGGCATCACCCAGTGTGATAAATTAAAAAAAAGTCAAAACCAGATGCCTCTCTCCTTCCACTGGTCCTCAACCCACTTACACCATATCCAGCATTTTAAAGGGACATATGCAAATAGCACAGTTCATTTCTGTCCAAAGACAGGTGTTTGGGGAACAGTGGTGTTACCTCTCTTAGGGTGTACCTGGTGTGGCCCAAGTCCCCCCCACACCCCCTGAGCTTTAACCAGAAGCATGTTGTTATTTGTTAATTGTGGCCATTTCTGATTAAATCAGATCTAGCCTTTGTTTATCCCTCACTGGTCATACCTAGACTGGACTGTTATAGTGATGACTCTTCAGTTTGGAATGATCTCTTGATAAAGTTGTTCATGTCTTCTATTGTTTAGTCTTTAATCAAGCCATAAAGGCCTTTCTTACTGAGGTAATTTTGACTAGCCTGTACATGAGCACACGCTAAAGACAGAACTATCTATATGTGTTTTGCCTTGTACAGTACTGTTCTTTCAGTTTGGATTGCTTTGGGAGGGCAAGACCTTAAAGGAGTTGACAAATCCCTTTAAATAAATACTTAGATAAAGATAATAATATGTTTGAACCATGTAACTGAGAAGTAGAATAATAGAAATAATAAAAGTATGCAGAATAATAAAAGTATGCAGATATGAGATCTGTTGCTGTATCTCAAAATTCAGCCTTAATGAAACATGGCCTGCAAAACTCTACATTTTTCCTATACAGTATAATATAATATATAGCACAGTGGTTCTTAAGCTTGTTACCTTATAGCTGCTGTCCTTGGTACCTCTCTAAATTGTTGTCATTGTCAGGCATGGGAACTAAATATTCAAGCAACGTTAGATTAGTTTTTTAGAGCACTAGAGACTCCCAGCAAATAGGGTTTAACAACTTATTTATAGATTATAGTATTTTAGTTGTATTTGTAGGTCCAAACACAATTTTAGCTCATGGCATAAGGCAGCTGCAGCAGCTTTTAGTCTGATATATAAATCCAGTCATGATCCATGCCATTTGGTAGACATGGACTTGACCTATCTCTGCATCTTCTGACCATCCATTTGTTGGGAAGACAGCTTCCTGTAAAGTTTTCCTGACACAGTATTTTCCTTCATCTTAACCAGATGGGATATAGGAGTCTTTATTGACTATCAGTAAAATGTTAATAAGGCAGAATATCAAATTCTGAAATGTTTTTAAACTGCTTAAGTTAAAATATTACTTTTTAAATAGCAGAAATTGTAAAGCTCTTTTTCTGGACATGTTTCCAGAGTAGGGCAAAGCTAGGATGAAATTTTAAAAAACTGACAAGCAGATGCATGAGGATATATTTTTTAAAAAATTGTGACCCTATAAATAAGAAGAAAAAGTCTGTCAAAACTTCTTCTTCTGTCCTGTCAATTTGAACAAGCAGAGTGTAGGAAAAGTAGTTCCACCACCTAAGTTTCTTCTTCTTCTTTTTTGGGTGACGATGTAATTGTGTTTTTATCTTGTTGTCGATTTTAACTGTATGTGGATGTTTTTAACTATGTTGTTAAACCGCCTTGATCCTTGGAAAGGCGGTATATAAATAAAATTTTATTATTATTATTATATTCTTTCTCTTATAGGGTTGCTCTCTTTTTCAACACTTATATTTTTTCTTCTTTTGACAGGCTTTTGGGAATGCAAAAACAGCACACAATAACAACTCAAGTCGCTTTGGCAAGTTTATCCAAGTTAATTATCAAGAGACTGGCACAGTCCGTGGGTAAGTGGCAATGACCAGTGACGAAAGGGCTTTAAACATGGATCATTTGCAGCTGTTCACATTTGTCCATGAATGATGAGAATGTTAAGCATCCTGTGTAAATCTGTCCCATAGTTACTTGTCTGAGAAAGATGTGGGCATGCTATGTAGAACAAATAATTGGCTTGATATAGGTATCTTTTGTTAAGAAATTAACTTCCCACATTCTTCACACCACAATAGTTGAATCACAAGAGAGACTCCAAAGATAAATCTCTGAAACTTGCATTCCTTTTATTTACTGATACAATGTAATACATTGTTGGAGCAAAGTCCGTCATATGTTTAAGAATCTTTCCACGGCAGAAATGACTTGGAGGCAGACAACAACAGCAACTTCAGTATGTCATCTGTTGGATGAGAAGGTTGCATTTAGTTTCTGGGTTGAGCAGAACAGAAACAGAATAGCAGAACTGAATGTTATACTGTGAGACTGCAGAATGCATTTTCTGGAAATGCCTCTGTCCAGTTATTGATGTACTTGCAAGAAGGAAAGAGAATTTTATAGTGTGTTGTAGCAGTAGTGTGTTGGGTAGACTCCTCAGAAGGAAGTAGAAACCAAGCAGTCAAAAACTGCTGTCACTTTCTGAAATTGTAATTAGTATACTCAAATGTGTCTAGGTATGCCAGTTTATGGTTCCCATAGTCCTTCTCAGCTCTGTTTTTGAGCACAAAGGAGCGACTGAAAGTGAAAAAGACTGGAATAACCTTTCTAAAAAAAGGTTTAAAAAACTGGGACTGTTTTAGTTTAGAAAACAAATATACCATGAAATTGGAGATTATGAAATCTAGGCAGTTTTGAATAATGTAAAAAACCAAATAGAGGAGTATTTCTCTTTTGCAAAGACTTATGCAATGCAACACATCATAAGCTACATCTCCTTCTTTAGTGCAAGCATGAGAAAGTATATGTCCCCTTAATTGCTTTTCACTAATGTTTTTTCTTAATGTTTGCTGGAAAAAAAATTGGGAGAAACAGCTGTTGCATATAACCTTGCATATAATGAAAAAGTTAAAATTATAACACAATTCTTCTGTTTATTGTGTGGAGATACAGTCACTGCACATTTGTGGCTTTGACTTGTGGATTTGATTAATATGCTTTCTTTTGGAATCTCAAGGTCCTCCAGCAAAACTCCATGGTCAGCTTGCGCCAGACAATTGCACTGAAAGACCTAGAGACCTAAGAGTTTCTAAGAGAGAACACTTGTCTAACACAATTCTAAGATCAACGTCTGGCAGATGTGGACCAAAGAGTTGTAGTGGAGGACCTAGAGATTCTTAGAGAGGTTTTCTCTATGGTAAAAAAAGTGTTTTTTTTATTTGCTGTTTTTCCACTTTAATGGGGGTCCTGCATCCCTAACCCCAGTGAACGTGGAGGTCCCACTGTAGTTAGTTGGTAGATTTACTGCCACATCTCTCTAATATGTGCGAAGGATTTTTATCTAACCATAACTTTAGGGCAAGTGTGGACAACTATAGAAGGTGAGGGAGCTGCATTAACCTCCCAGACGACTTTGGAGGGCTGACCCCCACAAAAATAATTGTTGACCCCCCAACATCCTTGAGGAGATATGAGGACACTTCAGCCATGCTTTTATGCATTCCTAGACCACTTTAGAACCAGGAGAAGGCTTTTTTGAAAACAACAGGAAGTAAGTGAAGTCACTTCATGTTCACTTCCTATTTTTAAAAAAGCCTCTTCTAGGGCTAAATTGGCCTGGGGGGGGCAGAATGTGGTGGAAATGTCCTCATTTTAAGGGCCTCACTTTGCTCAACTCTGCCTTAGAATAACGCAGTATCAAAAGTAAAATAAATGTGAGGAGATGCTTCAGTCACCCTCTGTATCCCTTGCCATATGTGCGAAGAGTGCCCTTATACCTTTTGAAGAACAGGTCCCTGGTGTATTTAAAAATAAAAGCTAAAAATATTAAAATAGTTATTTTCGTACAATAATGTGCTAAGCTAACATTCTCGTTTCCTCTAGAGCTTATGTTGAAAAATATCTACTAGAAAAATCCAGACTAGTCTATCAGGAACATAATGAGAGGTGAGTAATAAATGAATAGTTCATATTAAATAGTTTTGGAAATAAAGGCAGATAAATCTAAAATAATTAGAATCCTAAAATATAACAATTATACAGGGCTATAAGCAGTATTTTTGGAGAGAGATGAAATTAGAAAACCATACATTTTCTCAATACTATCTATGGGGTGGTTCATAATTCCCTGTAAATACAGTATAAGCATTGCCATTTTGGAAAGTGTGTGTGTGCATGTGCCTTTCAGTTGCCTGTTGATTTTCCCCATGGGGGGCTCTTAAAAGTTAAACTGTAGAATTCTCTAAAGAAGGGTTTCAATTTAGGAAGGCAGTTTGCTCACACAGGTTGTAGAGTCCTTTGCTCTTGTTCACTTTTTACCTTTTATATTCCTAACTGTTTTGTAACTTAATTATATATATATTGTGTATGTTGTGGAATTATTGAATCTTAATACTTTTTTTTCTTTTTTACCAGGAACTACCATGTATTTTATTACCTTTTGGCAGGCGCAAGTGAGGAAGAGAAGTCAGCATTTCACCTTAAACAACCTGATGAATATCATTACCTTAATCAGGTGGGAATGTACAAGTAACTTTGTGGTGGGTGTATATGTCTCTACAGCAATAGCCATTCTTTCCTGGATGCTGCTGTTTTAAAACTCATTTTCTTGTCATCTGCTGAAGGATTCATGATACTATAAATTCACTATTGTGGATAATACAAGTAAGTGGCAGATATTATTCTGAAAGCATTCAAGTTTTTTTCATGCTGTAAGTGAGCTAGAAGACAGAAATGTATTTTTGGTTTGCATTTTTTCTTAAAGAACACAAATAATTTCCCACTTAAATTCAGTGTAACCTGTAATATCACTCTCCTGGAAAATACAGTATTTTCAGTTATAGTCAGACAGATCAGTTTAGAAATTTTGCATGACTTTGTAATTCTTTCTGATAGCATGATATTTCTCCCCTTTAACAAATGAGACTGACTAAAGCATTAATCCCAGCTGTTTGTGCATAACTGAGGTCGGTTGTAGGAACTGCATTTCATACTAATACTCCATAACATTTATGTAATTTGTTCTCTTGTTGCAAGGGTATTTGATGTAGTAGAAAACAGATGGGAGTGTTTGTGGTAAAGTTGCCCCCCGTTCTGATATGCTATTAGAATTATCCAGTAGTGTTACCCTGGCTTCTAAACACATTTCCCTGCAATGGCAAAAAGATATACAGTATATACTAGTGTATAAGGCCCAAATCATGGATTTTGATATGACCCGTGGATAAATTGATAGTCAAACATTGGGGCATGTTACAAAAGATCTAAAGAGGGAAGCAAAGCACCACTTTCCTCCCTACTTCTCCCTCTTTAAACGTCTCCCAAAGGTCACATATCGGCATGGAAAATGGGGAAACAAACCTTGTCCGTCTTTCTCTCCCCCCCCCCCCTTCCTTCACCCCCAGGATTTCCAAGGCTCATAGCTTGCAAAACAGAGTACAGATTTCTCTCTCTCTCTTCCCTTCACCCCCAGGATTTTCAATGCTCATGGCTAGCAAAATGGGGTACAAGGCTCGGCATACTCTCTCTCTCTCTCTCTCTCTTGTCTCACCAGCTATTTGTTAGATGTGGTTGTGAGGCAAGGCTGAGGGATAAGACACACTCACACACACAGAGGAGAACGCGTACGGGGACTCAAAGGGGAGCTGTTTAAAGATCCCTGGCTACAAAGGAAGAGTGGGCACTTTCAGGAACTTTATAAGCAGTATTAACTTATTGCCTCGTATATAAGTTGACCCATGATTTTGAAGTCCATTTGGGGCATAAATTTCTCGAATTATAGTCAAGTATATACAGTATATCAGTTCTTCCAGTTTAGAAGAATGTGGGAGTGTGGACAATGTTCATGTTGGCTCTGGATTAACTTGTTTGTTCACTAGCTCCAGATCATCTGTAAAGCTGGGGGGCGGCTGAATGATAATTGTGAGCAATAAATGAAATGTATATATTTAATCCAAATGATTAGATTATGGAATCTTTTGAGTCCAGTAGTTGTCCAAAAATTCCCAAGACCAGATTCCAATCTTCCATAAATTTCCTAACTGGGCAAATTCATACAACAAAGAGTTCAAACATGATGATGATACATACTGGTCAGTCACTTCTACTTGCAGTGGGAGCAGCTGAACAAACTGTGGACCTTTGAGCCATAGTTTGTTTATTGTGTTGTCTTGATGGGCCTTGCTTTTTTTTCTCTGGTTTATTTCCTCCCAACAACCCAGAGGAAGAACCCCAGTGTGATTCCTCATTTCTTTCTATAGTTTATAGGGAGGGAACAAATCAGAGAAGGGAAGGGAGGGAGCAGTAAACATTCATGCTGAAAATGGGAGATTCTGAGCATCTACTGTTAAGTCAGGTTCCTGCAAGTCTTTGGCATACTTTGGAATGCAACCTGGACCATTGTTCAGGCCAAATTATTGAACAGTTGTAGCTTGTTGTTGTTGTATATCTTACCTTTCTCCAATATAGGGACTCAAAGCAGCTAGCAACAAATTTAAAAGCAGTACAATTTAAAAAGAATACAAAAGCATTAAAAAGTATAAAGATAAATTTAAAAAAACAATTAAACAATTTAAAAAGTTTAAAAAATTGCACATTAAAAATATCGAAATGTATTAAAACCTATATACAAACCTTGATCTGACTTGCACAGAATTTAAAAGCCCAACTCTCATCAATTTAAAAAGCCTGATGGACCAAAAATGTTTTTACCTGCCCCTGAAAAAAGATGAGGGATGGGGCCATCCTGGCATCTCTAGGAAGCCAGGTCCAGAGCCTGGGAGCAGCTACTGAGAATGCTCTCTCCTTAGTTTCCACTAAATGAGCCTGAGAGGGTGGTGGGGCAGAGAGAATGGCTTCTCTGCATCATCTCAATGCTCTAGAGGGCTCCTAAAGGAAGATATGTTCCTTCAAATAATCTAGACCCAAGCCAGATTGTTGCATCACATCTCATAAGGAAAAGAAAAATAGAAGAGGGATCTAGCCACCATTTTCTAAAATGGAAGAATGTGTTGCTTACTATTTTTCTGAAGTGTTTGTAGACAACTGGGAAAAGACAGTTGAGTGGGAAATGCAATCTTACTTACACAATTTGCCTTGCTTTCAGATGACAAAGAAACCCCCCAAAGAGAGCTGGGATGACTGTTACTATGAGTCTGAGCCGGTCAGTACAAGTACATTCATCCATTCTGGGTTGCTGGTAACAGGCATTTTCAAACACTCTTGTTTTGCTTCAAAATATAGTGAAAAGAGAAAACCAAATTCTGTTTGATTCAGAGCCAAAAGGGAACTGTTATCATAAAGTTCCCTGTGTGATCCTGTACCATTTTGCACCAAAGAGTGGCTTTGGCACAGCTTCCAGCCTCTTAGGATGCATGCATCATTTAAACAGCATAGCTCCAAAATGACCCAATGCAGCTTTATTTTGGCCTGTCTGTTTGGGTCCTATGTCTTCTTCTGATTGGCTCTGTTAAGTATTTAGGTGACATTATTATGAGTTGGGACATTTCAACATACACAAAATAACATGATACAATATAGATTTATTACATTACATGGCATTCTTGCATATGAAAATACTTTTCTCAGTCTTGTATCTGGGAATGTAGGCATTTCAACTTTGCTCAGAAATCTGTTCAAGTAAATGGCTGTATTTGCATGTTGTGAAAAGGTGGAGATATCTATGCGACTAAGGTCCAAAACACACTGCAGAAATAATCCAGTTTGAGAATGCTTTAGTTGCCCTGGCTCAGTGCTAGGGAATTCTGTGAACTGTAGTTTTGTGAGACTACAAAACTACAGTTCCTAGATGAACTTGAACTCCTACTACAACAAAACAAATATGATAGAATAGGCATTACTGAAACCTGGTGGGAAATTTCAGCCACAGATGCCAGCCACAGATGCTGGTGAAATGTCAGGAATGAACTCTTCTAGAATATGGCCACATAGCCCGGAAAACCCACAAAAAATATTTATTTGGTTTATTTGTTTTTTATTGTGTGCATCCCATAGTAGGTGTTTTTCTGGATTGTTTTCTTCCTGGCAAGCTAAAGAAACAATCGAGGGTTTGTTTTAAGGCTGACTCTTTGGTTTGTTAAGGGGAAAAATAACACAAGGAGTCATCTCCATCCCAGGTTCACACATCACAGGAAACAAGATAGAGAAGGTCTGTAGTTTGTATAGCTCTCTTGCTGTGAACAGAAGCTATCAGGCACCTTGCAGAAGCATGCTGCTTGTCCACAGTAATCCAGGGTTCCCATGGATTCTTTATCACAACATGCAAACTGAGCAAATATTGCATACAGCATATTTTGTTGAAAGCAATTCAGTATAATGAGTGATATTTTCTTTGGATGACTTCAGCATGGGAAAGTGCATTTGAATTCAAGCAATGTACTAGTTAAAGGTTTGGTAATATCATCTGTAAGGAGATGGTTTATCATCATATGTATTTAAAATGGCCAAAAATGATGCATTTCTTTTCTCTTGTGTATAGTCATGTGATAGATATAAATTGAGTTTTGAGTGTTTTGCATTTATTGAGTGTCTTTCCATTTATATCTTATTTCAGAAAGCATGATTCTTCTAATTGCATGTTAACAATTCTAACATTCACTTAATATTTCCCCTTTAATGTAATACAAGAAAGTTTTTTGTAAAATTATTTAATTTAAAGATGATGTTTACAAATGAGATGTAGCCATAGGATCATAGAGTTGGAAGAGACTGCAAGGGCCATCCAGTCCAACCCCTTTCTGTCATGCAGGAAATCTAAATCAAAGCATCCCTGACAGATGGCCATCCAGCCTCTGTTTAAAGACCTCTAAGGAAGAAGACTCAACTACATTCTGAGGGAGTTTGTTCCACTGTCGAACAGCCCTGTCAGGAACGTCCTCCTAATGTTGAGGTGGAATCTCTTTTCCTGGAGCTTGCATCCATAAAATGAAATGCTTAATTTTATTGTGACCTTCAGAGCTCTATTATTTTTTAAAGCACAAACACATAGCTCTTCAATACTGCAGCATAGGTGTTGAAAATTTTTACTTGATTTCTTTCTTTCTGTGCAATTTACTTAGATTTATTGCAGGGAATCCTAGAAGCTACATCAGATAATCTTTCTCTTAGCTTGACTGATGCCATTTTGATCACTTTTGATGCTGTCAAATTAAGTAGAGAAATACAGCAACATGTTTGTTCCTAAGTATTTGAAGCTTTATGGTTTTGATTTTGTTCTTGTGAATGAGATTGAATTTTTAGGGCTCTTGAAGATTAAGATGGATACGTTCGAGATGTCATAAATGTTGAGACAGTGCTACTAAATGTTCCTCATATTGCAGATCTATTCTTTGCAGAGGTGTTCAAGCAATTCCATGAAGAGCCTCTTGAGTGCCTCTTTATTAACAACAAAACAACCTGTTGTTTTGTAATACAGACATACATCTGTTAAGAATGCCTCTGACAAAGAGGTTCCTTTTTGTAAAGTCTTTTTATACCTATCTAGCCCCCCCATTCCTCCTGGGTCTCTGTCTAGCTGGAAGTTATTATTAGCAGCATCAGCACTGTGGGGATGATGAAGGAAGGCTGGACAAACAGACGTTTGGTATCAGGTTGTAGTAGTGTATTTGCAGTAATCAATATTATAAAGCTTGAGCTGAAAACGAATGGAATTTTGTTCTAGCCAATCCAGAATCCCTTACTGAACATGTGTGAACAGCAAAACAGAAAGAAAATGGTAGACCAGCCTGCCTCCAAGTATGCCCCAGCATGTTAAAAAAACATAGATGTGTATGTTTGACCACTAAAACAAATAATAAAATAGTAGAGGTTGATGAATACAAAAGTTGGATTCCACCTCAATAATAGGAAGAACATTCTCACAGTGGATTGTGTTTCTTTGGAGTGTGGTGGAATCTCTTCCTGGAGGTTTTTAAACAGAAGCTGGATTGCCATTTCTCACGAGTGCTTTGATTGTGTATTCTGGATGGCTAGGGGTTGGACTGGATGGATGGCCCTTGTGGTCTCTTCCAAATCTTATGAGTCTATGATTCATCCCTGGATGCCTTTTGGAAGAAGCCTTCAAGTAGTCTCAGAATGATTTTGTTTACAATGGCCCATTACAATGGCCCGTTTACAATGGCCCGTTCTAACTAGGGTTAGAAAGGGGCAGTGCTTCCGCACCCCCTAACTCTAAACCTAGTGCGCGCTCTGCGTGCACAAAATGGCGGTGACCGTTCCACACGGCTGCTGCCATGACGACGTCACGACCGCGCCGCCTCTATACGGGGCGGCACGGACGTGACGTCGCTCCGCGCCAGGGCGCTTAGTGCGCCCTTAGCGCGGAGCAGGAAGGAGCTCCGTTTCGGAGCTCCTTCCTGGTTTGGTCCGCTGGGCTTCACACGGCTGTGCCCAGCGGACCAAAGGAGAAAGGGGCCAAGCGGCCCCTTTCTCTTCCTCCCCGCCACCGCGGGGTGTCCTTGGGGCTTGAAGCCCCAAGGACACCCCTTTCCAGGCTGCAGGGAAGCGGCATTTTGCCGCTTCCCCACAGCCTAGAAAGCGGCGGATCGGGGCCTCAGCAGCTGCCGGTCTGACCGCTGAGGCACCGATACCCCGGGGAAAGGGACGGCTGCAGACCGCCCCAAACTGGTGGTCTGTAACCCGCCAATGAAAGGTTTGTCTGACATGGTTGTTTCATTTCACATGTGCATTATAGTACGTTCAGATGAAAAGTTTGCTG
Organism: Sceloporus undulatus; assembly: GCF_019175285.1. Lineage (NCBI taxonomy): Eukaryota > Metazoa > Chordata > Lepidosauria > Squamata > Phrynosomatidae > Sceloporus > Sceloporus undulatus. The sequence continues at coordinate 156,716,124 of NC_056527.1, forward strand.
AAATATGTTGGACTGATCTTGTTTTTGTGGTATAGGAAGCTATCCCTATACTTTCCATATTATTTCTACCTTTGGTACCAAAGTTTCTGTTAAAGAAGAAGTGACCAGGAAACATCTACTTTGTTAATTGAGGTATATCGGTATGTGAGAAGACCTATATATAGCTGTTAAACCACAGACCTCTTTTCAGTAGACAGAAGGCAGTGTTTATTTTCGTCTTTTAGATTTGCTAATTTTGATCTCCTTGCAGAAGACTCCCACCACCACCTAGCTATCTAAGGTATTTTAGGCTTGCAATTGTTGCAATAGGTATTACACATATATCCTTCTTATTGTGAAGCATGATGCAGGAGTGAACATGCAACAGATTGAAGATGGTTCTGATCAAACATCCTCTACCAATTTCAGATTTATAGTGTGTTATGCAGCATTCTCTCCTACTTGTTTGTATTCCCCTCTCCTAGTAATTGTACTTGTTTTTCCCCTCTGTAGGACTGTTTTTCTGTTGAAGGGGAAGACTTGAAACACGACTTTGAGCGTTTGCAGCTAGCTATGGAGATGGTGGGCTTTCTTCCCAAGACTCGCAGACAGTAAGTTAATATTCCTCATTAGCAGGGCTTGATTTTGTTGTGAATTGATTAGGTGAATCAAATACATATTCGATTGCAGTTAATTGCAGTATATCTTCCTTTAGTTGATATTTCTTTATAAATGGTTTTACCACTGAGTTGAATGAGTTGCAGTAGTCATTCAGTATTTTGTAGCCTGATCTGAACCTGAAGTATTGCTACTGAGTTGATTAATAAGACAGACACAATAAAAATAAATATCCACTAAACAGTGATACCTTTATTGGCCAACCGAAATGCACAATATACTTGTGGCAAGTTTTTGAAGCTCCACTGGCTTTTCATCAGTTAAGACGTTACAAACCCAACAGGAGAAAAAAGTTGGAGATGTTAATAAAATGGCTGCATTTTGTTGTTTCTATCCTTAGTTAAGATGGCATGAGGAGGACATCTTACTAACATCTTCAATTTTTCTCTCCTGTTTGATTTGTAACATCTTGCCTGATGAAGAAGCCAGCAGAGCTTTGAAAGCTTGCAACAAGTATATTGTGCATTTTAGTTGGCCAATAAAGGTATCACTGTTTGGTGGATTTTTGTTTGAATTTGCTAGCTGGCCAACACAACTACCTCTGCAAACAATAGAAATATGTTTTCAGTAATTCATAGGAATATAATCTCCCCAATAAATATTATATAGGCATAATTATATAGCTCCCTAAATAATTAATTGCGTGTTTCAAAGAACTCAGTCAGACCAGATGTACTTAATACATGCTACAGTTGACCTTCCTTATCCATGGATTTTTTCCCCATGGATTCAGACATCCACAGCTTGAAAATATTAAAAGTATAAATTCCAAATAGCAAACCTTGATTTTCAATTTTATATATGGGACATCATTTTGCTATGCCATTATATTTAATGAGACTTGAACATCCACGGATTTTGTTATCTGGTGTGTGTGTGTGTGTGTGTGTCCTGGAACCAAACCTCAGCAGATAACAAGGACCCATTGTATTACTTTTTCATATTATGATATAGACTTTCATAAATAGCAAACTTTGTACCTTAAGTAACAGGAAACAAGACCAGAGAAAACACTGAATTATTATTATGGAATCTTTGGCCTGTTACAGACTGCCAAAATAAAGATGCTTTGGGTCTCTTTGGAGGTATGCTATTTAAATGATTCATTGGGTCCTAAGAGTCCGGAGGTTGCGCCAAAGCCATACTCCATTCCTAAGCACTGGAGGGCAGCTTTGGTGCAGCTTCCGGATTCTTAGGACGCATGCATCATTTAAACAGCATACCTCCAAAGAGACCCCAAGCAGCTTTATTTTGGCAGTCTGTAACAGGTCTTAAATACACATATTTCTCTTGCTGATATATAATTTGAATGTGATGCAGTAAACACGTTTTTCAAGCTGGGGTGTCAAATGCTGAACTATGTCTGTAATAAAACATTGGTGTGATCTTTTATTGTTGTATTTTGAGTTTGAAAAGCCTCCCAGTAAGAAATGTGTTTTTTAAATGTCTCTAGGATTTTTTCCCTCTTGTCGGCTATACTACACTTGGGTAATATCTGTTACAAAAAGAAAACCTACCGAGATGATTCCATTGATATCTGTAACCCAGAAATCCTACCTGTTGTCTCGGAGCTACTAGAGGTAAGCCACTTGAATATAACTGGTTTGGTGTTTTGCTTTTTTCCATCTTTTTATGGAAAGAGCAAAGTATTTTAGAGATGTAGTTAATGATGGTGAAACAATTTGTTTCAGTAGTCTGTTGGTTTCTTGACTACATATGCAGTGGTTTTGTTATAAGAATACAAACAGCAGTGTTAAGACTTATGAACATGGTGGAAACACTGGAATCTTTGCTTTTAAATCCAGAATATGTTACTGAATTCAGTCAATTATTTTAACACAAATTTTGAAATTTAACAAGCATAGTGATCCATTCCCTCATGTTGCTATATAACAATGCTTAAGTAAAATATGTCAGTCTTGGAAAGAAACTTTTCCATCTTCTAGTGGCTGTATACTAACAATAACAACATGTAGCATTTGTGTAACACTTTTGGTTGTTCCAAGAGCTTTATGCTTGCAACCTAATTTGTAAGTCACTATTGTTCTGTATGTTGCGGATGTGGAGGACAGAGGGTAGGAGTCACTAGCTTGCCTAATGACACCCAAGGAGTTCACAGCAGAGGCATCAGTGAAACCAGGGGACTTCATAGAATCATAGAGTTGGAAGAGACCACAAGGGCCATCCAGCCCAACCCCATTCTGCCATGCAGGAACTCTCAATCAAAGCATCCCTAACAGATGGCCATCCAGCCTCTGCTTAAAGACCTCCAAGGAGGGAGACTCCACCACTCTCCGAGGGAGTGTGTTCCACTGTCGAACAGCTCTTACTGTCAGGAGGTTCCTCCTAATGTTGAAGTGGAATCTCTTTTCCTGTAGCTTTCATCCATTGTTCCAGGTCCTGTTCTCTGGAGCAGCAGAAAACAAGCTTGCTCCCTCCTCAATATGACATCCCTTCAAATATTTTAACAGAGCTATCATATCACCTCCCAACCTTCTCTTCTCCAGGCTTTGTAGCATTGTTCCTGTCCTTGCGATCATGCACAGGCATAGAATGGAAATGAAAAACTTTAACGGAGCAATCGCTACAGCTCAAAGCCACGTTCTATCTGCCCAGTGTGGATGGTTCATCTGCATTGGGGCTGGCTTCAGGGCTAGCAGTGTGTTTGGCAGGACTCAATCCAGCTTCAGAAATGGTAGCTTGAAGCCGTTTTTTTTCCTGCCTTTCTTTCCCCCCCCCCCCCCCATGAATTTCATATTTAGACTTGGGTGCCATCTCTAATATATCTCATTATATATCTATGCAGATATTCCAAAATCAGAAAAAATCCAAAATACTTCTGATCCCAAGCATTTCAGATAAGGGAGACTCAATCTTCAATGGCTTTGCAGTCACAGGACTACCTCTGTGCTATGAGTCATTTCTTTGACTGCTTTGTGGCATTGCCTTTATTTCAATTTCAGTTTATTTTTGTCGTCTTCTGTTTCACTCTCATTTTTCCTTGCATCCTTGGAATTAATCACTAGGCATAGCTTTGCATAGGAGCTACTTTATAATTATCTGAAAACTTCTGTAGAAAGCACGCCTACTCTGGTTTCGTCTCTGCTGTTGCAAAATGTAGCAGCTAGGCTACTGATAAGTGCACAGTATTATGATAACATCATCCCTGTATTAAAAGATCTGCTGTGAGCTCTTATTTTTTTTTCTGGGCTGAATTCAAGGTGTTGATTTTAACTCTGAAAGCTCAGGTATGTTTCTCTGAGGAACCATCTGCTTAATTCTTAAGAGGGCTGTTTAACACAAACCACACCGCAACACCCCACTTGCAAAGTAGCACTTGTAGGCAAGCTTTCTCTTGCACTGTTCCCAAATTGTGCAGTGTATTCACTTTGTAGCTGTGACTGATCCCTAGCCTCGTTGCCTTTAATGTTGCTTTTGGCATTTTTATTATGTCTGATTAGTCTTATTTTATTTTTGATTTGTCTGCACAGCATCTTGGTTGATTTTATAAAGCTGACTTTGATACCAATAAATGCAGATTCTGTAGATTCACTTGAGACAAGCAACCTGATTTCATTGAAAATATTGATTTATTTCATCCTTCGCCAAGCTGATGCCCCCCAGATGTGTTTTAGACTACTAATTTCATAATTATCATGATTGGGGTGTTAGGACTGAAGCCCATTTAGAGGACAGTTAAGGAAGGTAGTCCTATTTCATAGTAAATCTGTGGTCTAATAATTCTGCCCTCTCAAGGACTCTTGGTGGCTTGCCATTGCTTATCTACAGAGGAATCCTATGTTATATGAAGATGTAATTTCCCTGTTTGCTCTGAATCTACATCAGCTGCTTTGTTTCTCTGTGTGTGGAGTATCAATTATGTGGGTGCCAAAGTGGCCTCATACAAGGTGAATGTAAGTGTTATGGTTGCTTTCATGAATAATCTTCGCCTGAGCGTTCTCAGGAGGAATGTGTCTTTGCTGGTGCTTTTGGATCTCTCAGCAGCATTCCCTACCATCAACCATGGTATCTTTCTAGAACACCTGAGGGATTTGGGAATTGAAGGTACTGTGCTTTGGTGGTTCCAGTCCTCTCAGGTACATTCCAAATGGTAGTGCTTGATTATAGCTGCTCTTTAAAAAGTAGCTGCTATATGGCATATCACAAGGTGCCATTCTATCCCCAATACCATTCAACATCTACATGAAACTGCTGAGAGAGATTATCTGGAGACATGGGGGGAGTAGTAATAATAATAATAACAATAATAATAATAATAATAATAATAATAATAATAATAATAATAATTTATATTCCGCTTTTTCTCAAAGAATCAAAGCGGATTACAACAGTATAAAATAACACAACATACAGTTAAAATTACAATAAAAATAAATAAATCCCCAAACCCACCCCATCCCCCAATATCAATTTGCTGATGGCCCCCAAATTTATTTCTCCATGCCTTAAAAAACAGCCTCAGCTAAGGATAGTGCATCATCTTTGAACAAAAGCTTAGAGAAATGGGCTGGATTAGGAAATAGATTAGGAAGCTGAATCCAGACAAGTCTGAGGTGCTCACTGTCAAGGTTCCTAATCTGAGTTTGGTGGTGTGTGAACTAGTCCTGAAACAGGGATACACTCCCCCTGACATTCTGTGTTTTCAGCCTTGGAATGCTTCTGGATCTGTCACTCTAGTTGACAACTCAGATAGATGCAACAGCCAGGAGTGCCTATGCTTTGGCTGTTACACCAGCTGCACTCGTTCCTAGAGCTAGAGGGTCTAAATATGGTAGTATATGTGCACATGTCAAGACTGGACCTTTGCAGTATGCTGTATGTTGGGCTACCTCTGTACCAAGTTAAGAAACTTCAGTTCGTTCAAAACATGGCAGCCATATTGATTACTGCGACATCCAAAAATGATCACATTACACCAGTATCAAAATTACTCCACTGACTGCCAGAGTTTCCAGGCAAAGGTACAAACTATTGGTTATTACTTTTAAAGCCTTACATAGTTTGGATCCAGGTTAATTACGGGATTACTTCCTTCATATAATCCATCTTTAGGTCCTCCATTTCTAAGAAGGGGCACAACTGGTGTTCCAGCCAAAGTTGGTACTCGGAAAACTATCATGGGCCTACATCTGTTGTAATATAACATTAAATTAAATTAATTGAAACATATAGTCTTGTTTTCCCCTAACACCTATCTTTTTCTGTGTTTCATGAATTCTGACTAATGGAGGGGGATATCTTTGTTGTCAGGTGAAAGAAGAAATGTTGTTTGAAGCACTGGTTACAAGAAAGACTGTGACAGTTGGGGAGAAGCTTGTCTTACCATACAAGCTGGCAGAGGTAAGTGCAGAAGGCCTCTTACATTTGTGAAATTGTAGGTGGGGGGCTAGGGTAAAATGTCTGCAGTATTAAAATTCTTGGAAAATTGGGTATGTGTTTGCGGGGGGGAGGGGAATAATAATGCTTAACATTGCCCATGAGCATTTAAATCTACTAGATAATACCAAACTAAAGGTTATTTTAGCTTTACAACTGAATTTCATGATGGAATTCTCCCATTGTTTCTCTCTGTTTGCTACATGTTCTTCTCCAGGATATTCCATTATGTTCCCTCTTCTTTCTGGTTTTCCTTGTCTACCTCTCAGCAGCTTACCAGTAGTCCATACATGTTGAGTATGCTTATTGACTGTTTGAGGGTATTTTACTTCGCATAGGTTTTTGTTTTTAAAGATTTTTCCTTCCTAGCTGACCTTCTTGTGCATTGATGGTGCCATTTCAACAGTGTAACTTCTGACCTGAACATTGGTCAGAACAGCGAGGATTACTGTATATTGCAATGACATTTGTTATAGCATACAGTTTCACATCATAATGTGATTTACACACTTTTTGTATATGATCTGTAACTAAACAGTTTGGTAAAGGGTGCCAAATGGATTATCGACTCTCTGTCGGTATGAACTGGAAGCAATCTGGAAAACCTTCAATCACAATGAAACTAGAAGCAGACAAGAAAGTAATGTTTTTGACTTCTCTGCTTGTGGCTATTGCTTATTCTTCCAAGTTTACAGTGGTGGAAAATATTGTGTATACTGATGATGTGTGACTATTTCATCAGTTTATATAAGAACTGCGGCTCTTCATTATGTAAGCCTTGAAAACAAATCTTCGTTAGTTAGAGGAATGCTTCTCTTAGGTCCAAAACACACTGCAGAAATAATCTAGTTTGAGACCACTTTAACTGCCCTGGCACAATGCTAGCGAATTCTGGGAACTATAGTTTTGTGAGACATTTAGCCTTTTCTGTGGGCTCTGGTGCCACATTAAACTACAATTCCCAGGATTCCCTAGCACTGGGCCAGGGCAGTTAAAGCGGTCTCAAATTGAATTATTTCTGCAGTGTGTTTTGGACCTAAATCACCTTCTTTTTAAAATATCTTACAGAAGCCTTCAAGGGAAGATTGACCTAATGTTGACTTCCTAATATAGTGAGAAATAGCCATATTGAAAGATTGCAACTTCATATACTTTAGCTTTAGAATTTGTAAAGCATTTCCTGTCTTTTTCTTCCTGTAGTTAGATGTTTCATTCACAATGTCTCTGAAAGGAGAACATTACATTAAAATAAATCTTGGTTTTCTGTAGCACTTTTGTCTCTTTCATGCTACAAATTATAGCACTTTTATGCCACTTTAGCTGCCATTGCTACATTTTGTGGAAACTGGGGTAGGCAGTCAAGATCTGTGAAATTACAAATCCCAGGGTTCCATAGGATGCAGCCATAGTAATAAAGTGGTGTCAAAGTACTTGCAACTATATGAAAGAAATCCTTAAATATATATATAAAGGGGATCATGTAAGAATATTTGCAAAATAGTTTCTGGGCCTCTGCCAGAGATGGTGAACCTCTGTTTGGAGGATGCTGTTGATGAAAAGGGCATTTTGATAACAATGCTGTCCTTTGAAATGAGCCTTGAGGAGGAGAACTGAATCAGCAGAATATGAAGTACAGACTCTGTCCTCTCACATAGAGGGTGTCCCTTTTGCATGCACAAGCAGATGGCCTTGCAAGGGGCAATGTTAATAAAACAAGGATCAATGAAGAAATAATAGAAACATACCAAAGTGATTTTTAACGTATAATCTATCAGCATGAAGTTGACTTGCATTCATTTTGTTTTGGTCATTACATTGGTATATGTAAGGAATGATATCAGTATAGGAAAGGTAGAAGGACAGATCTGAAGAAACAAACAGGAATGAGAAGAAAATGTAACAACCATATTTTCTCTTTCTGGAAGTACTCTGTCTTGCTGCCTAGCACACTTTGGTGGGAGATTAGGACATACATGTATAAATTTTACTTAAAAAATAGTGCAAGTAGCTGGAAATATAAAGTATACACATTTAAAAACAACAAATGAATTGTTACAAATGTCTGGATTTATTTTTAATGATTTCCTTTGTTATTTTAGGCTGTTACAGTCCGGAATTCCATGGCTAAATCTTTGTACAGTGCATTGTTTGACTGGATAGTTTTTAGAATTAACCACGCACTTTTGAATACCAAGGACCTAGAGGAGAGCACCAAGGTAACCCTTGCCTGAGTAGGAGTTTGCATGTCTCTGTTAAGATGACCTCTTTCTGTCATATGTATAGCTGTGAGAGTGTTAAAAACATCAGCCATTTTGTATTTATGGTTGCTAATGATGTCAAAAAGAGACATATACCTGATTTTAAAACACTTTTGTCTTTTCAACAGGCAGGTCACTTCTAAGTAGTTATAGGTTTTATTGGTTCCTTAAGATGTTTGTTTTGCGGGGAGGAAAAGTCACACTTACCACTTTCTGCCAAAGTGTCATAGGAGATTTTAAATAATCTTTCAGTTGTGGCACATCATGGGCAAAGGCCTCCAGATTTGCAAACTAGATAAAACCAATTCCAGATGCATTTATAGGAATCTTATATAGACAGTGAGCACAGTGGGCCAGATTGGATAGTACCTAGATCCAGGTGTTGGGGAGTGAGATTCCATGTACTCTATCACAGTCCTGTTTTTTTTTACTTGAGCATACATCTGCATGGACCTTGATCATATAGCTAGTCTTCTAGATAAATTCAAGGCTTGTGTACATTAGATACTACACACAAACAGCTTTAACATTATACACAACGGTGGAACAGTATGGAGTGATGTTTGCTCCCTTACTTTAAGAAATTTCATTCTAATGAAAGGTATCATTCAGTCTGGTCCAGTATCGTTGTTTAAGGGAGCAAAGGTTTTGAGTAATGTCAGTTAGATCTGTGCCTCAGTGATTCTTAGCACATTTTGAATTATTGTGATTTATTCCTGATTTAGGGATTAATTCTGCTGTTTCCCCCAATTTCACTTGGAAGATTACAGTATGGTAATTGCTCTCAGATGTCAAAAGACTGTAAACTCAGTGTTCTTTTACTGCTGAATGTTTAATGCATATCCTTTCTTATGGCACAAATTGAGTTAGGGTTATGGGCTTAATGCACCCCAAGCAGATAACTATAATGATCAGCACTTAGCAGATTGCAAATAAATCCCAATTGTTCAGGCTCAGTGTGGGCCATTGTTTTACACTTGGTATGATACTCACGTGTAGAGAACTGGTGACGTTATCTGCCACAGAACCTGCTGTTTGTAAGAGTTAATTCTATATGCTGTGCTCTGGTTTGGTTTTCTTGTGATATAGCCTTTTATGCCATTGCAAAACATCCAACACTCTCCCCTGCCCCCCCCCCCCCCCCAAGCTTTTCTCTTCTTAAAAGCTTTAATCTGCAAATGCATATCTTTGGTGCGAAGCAAACAGCATGCTTTATGGCTTTCTGAGATTATAGCTACATCTGGTACATTAAATTCATTTGTGCAAAATTTAAAATGTGTTGTATTCTCATATTGATAAATTCATGTCATTTCTTTTGTACCCAGTAGTGGATTTTTATAGATATATATTTCAGTGGTTGAGTATTTGACAAAATAGCTGTGAAAGTGTTTTTGACTTATTGGTTTCAAGTATCCTACTAAAGAAAACCATAAAATAGTATAGCCCATTCCTGTAACATGATTTAAAATTTGTCATTGTAGGTAAAGGAAAAGGTGATTTTAAAAGAGAATATGCATGAACAAATACATTTTGTTCTGAGTAAGCCTTGACTAGAATCGAAGTCTGGTCCAGCTATATTTATTAGTATTTGAAAATGTAACTGTAGCTGTGACTGTGTGCATGCAAACAAGTGCATGCAAACAGGGGAACACCTGGCTTAACAGGACTACACGTGAAAGGGATCAAGGAGTCTTATTATTATTATTATTATTATTATTATTATTATTATTATTATGCTTTATTTATATAGCGCTGTAGATTTTCACAGTGCTTTACATACAAACAATAAAATAGATAAGAGTAAAGAGTAAACCTGCCCATGGCATACAATCTAAGAAATAATGGCATAATATAGATAAATAATACATCACAATACAGGAAAGGGTTCAATAAAACAGGCAACTAATTAAAAATGTCAAATAGCAAATAATAGTCATGCAATGCCTGGGAACACTTCTCTGAACATGATGGGCTTCAACTCAGTTTTGAAACTAGTTAAAGAAGTGATGACTTGGGCTCGTAGGGGAAGGAGGTTCCAGGAGTGAGGGGCAGCAAGTGACAAGGGAATAATCTGGGATGGGGCAGAGAAAATCCTGGGCTGAGACAGCAGACCTTGACTACGAGAACGGAGGGTACGAGTAGGAAGGTGAGGAGAAAGAAGGTTTGATAAATAAGGAGGAGCCAGCCCATGCAGGGCTTTGAAAGTCAGCAACAGGAGCTTATACTGAATATGGAAGGGGAAGGGGAGCCAGTGAAGAGATGATAATAAAGGAGAGATATGGTTAGAGCGGTGGGCAGGGCAGGTTTATTCTTATCTATTTTATTGTTTGTATGTACAGTGCTGTGCAAATCGACAGTGCTGTATAAATAAAGCATAATAATAATAATAATAATAATAATAATAATAATAATAATAATGTAATAATGCATGCAGCTGAATGCTGGACAGAAATTAAAGGATGGAGGTGAGAGAGAGGAAGCCCTGCCAGAAGAGGTTACAATAATCTAGTCGTTAGATGACCAGAGCGTGGACCAGAGTCTTGGCAGTAGAGGCCGAAAGCAATGGATGGATTTTAGCAATAATGTAGAGAAAGAATCTACAGGCCTTGGCTGTGGCCTGGATCTGGGAGATACACGACAGAAGAATCAAAAATGAAATCAAGAATGCAGGCTTTCTAGACCAGTCGGATAGAGATGTCATAAACAGAAAAAGAGTATTAGAGGGAGGGCTTAGGTGGAAAGACCAGAAGCTCCAACAAGTTGAACATGAATCAACAGTGTGATGCGGCAGCTAAAAAGGCAAATGCTGTTTTAGGCTGCATCAGTAGAAGTATAGTGTCTAGATGAAGGGAAGTAATAGTGCCACTCTGTTGTGCTTTGGTCAGGCCCCACCTGGAATACTGTGTCTAGTTGTGGGCACCACAATTCAAAAAGGATGCTGATAAGCTGGAGCGTGTCTAAAGGAGGGTCACCAAAATGGAGAAAGGTCTGGAAACCATGCCTTATGAGGAAAGACTCATAAGCTGAGTATGTGTAGCTTGGAAAAGTGGTGGCTAAGAGGTGACATGATAGCCCTGTTGGAAGTATTTGAAGGGGTGTCACATTGAGGATGAAGCAAGCTTGTTTTCTGCTGCTCCAGAGACTAGGACACGGAATAATGGATGCAAACTTTTAGATTGTAAGCTTGAGGGCAAGGAACTGTCTAATTAAAAATAATAATAATTGTAAGCCTCTCTGAGAGCTTTTAGGGCTGAAGGGTGGGGTATAAATACTGTAAATAAATAAATAAGCTATAAGAAAAGAGATTCCAGCTCAACATTAGAAAGAGCTTCCTGACAATAAGAGGAATTTGACAGTTGACTGCACTCCCTCAGAATGTTGTGGAATCTCCTTCTTTGGAGGTCTTTAAGCAGAGGCTGGATGGCCATCTGTCGGGGATGCTTTGATTTAGATCTCCTGCATGACAGAGGGTTGGACTGGATGGTCCTTGTGGCCTTTTCCAACTCTATGATTCTATTAAAGTGTAAAAGCGAGTAAATAAATAAATTAAACATTCACTAAAAGTATGTAGTGCCTGAGAGCCAGAGTGATATAGTGGTTTGAGTGTTGGACTCTGACACTGGAGACCAGGATTCGATTCCCAGCTCTTTCATGAAAGTCACTGGGTGACTTTGGGCAAGTCACACTCTCTCAGCCTTATGGGAAGGCAAGGGCAAACCTCCTCTGAACATATCTTGCTAAGAAAACCCCAGGATAGGTTCACCTTAGGGTCGCCATAAGTCAGGAATGACTTGAAGGCACACAACAAGAACATGTAGTCCCTAAATCAATTACGCAGTAAATAAATCTGAAGAACTCTACTTGGCTTCAAAATCCCACTTCTATTAAATCACCTAGAAATAGCTAAGAGGCCAATTTTAAAATCTAGAAATATTATTATTATCTGTGCTACATTCTAGAAGCATTCAGCCATCACAGTAGAAAGAGAAGTATGTTGCTTTAGGAGGAAAATCTGATGTGTTTTAATGCGGCGGCATTTTTCCCCCATTTTATTGCAGTTATTTATAAGACCCTTATATATTCAGTATTAACAGTTTGCTAGAAATGTTGCTATGATTACTCTTAGATTTAGGGTAAGATGCAGTGCACTAGAAGTGGAGATTGAAAGAAGGATGTGCTGGTTATTAGTGATGTCCTTAATACATAATTACTGATGTCCTTAATACTACATTCCTCCCCTCCCGACAGGTGAGGTAAACAGCTTGTAACAATACAGTTTAGATCATTTTTGGAGTCCTTGATCTGATACTTGAAGCAGTGTACCCAGCTGAACCTTTCAATTTGATATTAACAGTACTGTCTATAGTTCATCCTATGGGAAAGGGTAGCATGTTGTAAAATCAAGTCAAAACACCCCACATATACTTTAAAAGACTTTGCTGTAAGGTTGTCCAAAACCTGCAGGCATATAACAGATGTAATTGTAACCTGGAGGCAATAATAAATGCAAACCTTAGTTTTGTAAAACCTCTTCAAAGGAACTGTTATAGTTTTCCAACTTACTTATGTCGGCACAGAGTACTTCTATCCAGGACTTTTTTCTTCTATTGAGTCAGCTCTCCTTTTCAAGCATTCATGTTCTACCCATCCCTCTTAAAATCACTCTATATTTTTCTTTTAACTAGCCATGTTCCAGAGTTGTACGCATTCATTTGGGTGAAATGAGGACTTATTATTATTATTATTATTATTATTATTATTAGTGATTGATTGATCCTGAGAGGGAATTCTTGATTTTTGTGACAGGTGGTCACAGACAGGTACTTGCAGAATGCAGCCATGGTGTGTGCTTCAACACTAACATTCTTTCACAGTCTAGCAACTTCAGATATTAAGTGCAATAGCTGTACTTCTTTGTATGTTCCAGACTTTATCCATTGGAGTACTTGATATTTTTGGGTTTGAAGATTATGAAAGCAATAGCTTCGAACAATTCTGCATTAATTTTGCAAATGAACGTTTACAGCACTATTTTAACCAACACATCTTTAAATTGGAGCAAGTAAGTCTATAAAATTATAGTTTACTATATTTTTAATGATAATTGATATAAATTTCACCAGAAAGTAACTTCTCGATGTTACATCCTCCCCAGATTATAGTGTTTCAGATTTATTGCTTCCTTTTTGTTGAAGATAAGGTTGTTCTGCAGGGAGGAAAATGTTGGTTTCTTACTAGGAATGCATTCAAGAACATTGCGTACATGGGTGGTCATCTTCCAGGTGCTGTGAATAATCTGCCTGTAGCCTAGGGCCTTAACTCTCCCTCTGAATAAAAGGATTGTCTGTCATCTCACCTTAGGTCTCATGCAATGTCTATAGGACCATAAATAGGAGTTGCCACAAGAAGTGAGATAACAGTTTATACTGTTGAGAAAACATTTCCTACGGAAAGGAAATACAGTTTACATATGCTCATTAGTACTTCGCTGTTAAAAATGAGAACATGTCCAGAGGCACCATTATTGTATGTAGGAAAAACAAGCACATCTACAAGGGATAGTAGTTTGCATTAATGTTGCAAAAATGTTGCATAATTTTTATCTCACTGTAACTTGTATCCCTGTCCCAGGAAGAGTACAGACTTGAAGGCATTAGCTGGCATAACATAGACTACATAGACAACTCTGGTTGTATAAACCTCATCAGTAAAAAACCAACAGGATTGCTCCATCTGCTGGACGAAGAAAGCAAGTGAGTATGCTGCCTTCCCTCTCTTCAGGTACTGAGCAGATTTTGGAAAGTTAATTCTCTGGGCTACAACTCCCAGAATCTCCCAGCATGAATGGCTAGTGGCATTCTTACAAGACGGCTGTAGGTAATCTCTAAAAGAACTGCTTCCAAATTGAGTGCTTCCTTTAGTGCAAACAACTAGCATCCTAGAAGCAGAAATGTGAGAAAGGTCTTGTATGACGTTTTACAATTTTTCATACTGTTAAACAAGGTGATACAAATGAGACCAAACTAATCCCAGGAAGTGAAAGTTCACTCCGGGTAGCTTGATTGTTTATATGGGAGTAGCAGGACTTGCAATAAAGAATAACAACATCACATGCATCTATTCGTACAACTATACCTTCTTCCAGGATATCTACATCCTTTCCCAACAACACTACAGTAGTCAACAATGCTTGTTGAGCTGTTTGAGGGGGTTTCCCCAATACTTTTTTTTAATGAAAGTTTTAATTTTTGTACATGACTTGTGCTGTTTTGGTTTTGTAAGGATCAACATTAGGAATCTGGGTTCACTGTTTAATATATCTCTGTGGGACAGAAATTCTAATTAATTCTACTGGGATAAAATAGCAGGAAACCCATTACAGAAAATGTTGGTTTGTTGTTACACAGCAGTCAACCTGTGTTTAATTATTTTTCCAGATCACCCATTTTTCCATCCACAACAACTAATTGCTATCCTGATGGCAGTTTACAGTCTGATGTAGTTTCTTTTCTTGGATCTCAGTTTAGAGATCTGTGGATTATGTGTTGTGGAACTGTGAATGAGAGGGAAATACCCTCTTTATTCAAGAGAGGGTTTTCAAAAATTGCAACAAAATCTCTTGGTTGCAAAGCAACACAGCCTGAGGTGGAAATGTGTTAGTATAAATAAAGTCCTGGAATCCTCTGGATGTCTCATCATCATCATCATCATCATCATCATCATCATCATCCTTTATTGCAGATAGCAAACCATAAGGCAAATCAAAATAATTAAAGTACAGTATAGAAACAGAATTACATTATTTAATAACTTAAATATCTGATACATTCATGTCACCTAAAAGGGAAATACCGGGGGTGATCCCGTGGTGGAATACTAAAAGAGAAGGGAATTCAGGACAGATAGGAGATAATAAAGGCACAATTTCAAACTGTTCCAATGAGGAGGAAAAGTGGGAGGATGACTAAAGAACTTTCAACTGAGCTAAGTTTTAAACAGGAGATGTATAAGAAATGGAAAAAAGGGGAAATCACCAAAGAGAAATTCAGACAAATAGCTAGCACATGTAGGGGTACAGTCAGAAAAGCGAAAACACAAAATGAGTTCAGGCTTCTTAGGTTTAGAACAATAAATAGGGCTTTTTTGAGTATGTCCATAGAAAAAGGAAGAAGAAGGAAATGGTCGGGCCAGTGCACGGAGAAGATAGCAAAATGCTAACGGGACAGAGAAAAGGCAGAACTATTCAACACCTTTTTTGTCTCAGTCTTCTCACAAAAGAAAAAGAGTGTCAACCTGAGGCAAATGGAGTAGAGGACACAATTGGGGAAATGCAGTATAGAATAAGTAAAGAGATAGTACATGAATAGCTACTTAATCTATCTGAATGTAAGTCTCCGGGACCAGAGGGACTACACCCAAGGATATTAAAACATCTGGCCAGTGTAATCTCAGAGCCACTGGAAATAATCTTTGAGAACTCCTGGAGAACAGGAGAAGTCCCAGCAGACTGGAGAAGGGCAAACATCCCCATCATCCCCCCCAAAAAAAAGGGGGGGGGAGAGAGGATCCCAACAATCACTGCCCAGTTAGTCTGACATCAGTATTAGGAAAGATTCTGGAACAGATCATTAAACAGAATCTGTGAACATTTAGAAGGAAATGCCATAATTGCAACAAGTCAACATGGCTTTCTGAAAAACAATGCAGATGTTGTATGCCCCAGATTGGCTGGAACTCGCTCTGAAGCCTCCTAAGGGAGCCCAAAGCTACCAGCAAATGGAATGTGGGGAAACAACTCCTGCTGGTGGCTCAATTAGAAGAGTGGTGCCAACCTGCTTTCAGCTCCAAGCCATTGATGTGCTTTGCTCCTAAGTTACACATATGGTGGAATTGTGCATCATTGCCCATTGCTCATTGTTGTGCATTGATTGCATGTTTGCACATAGTTGTGTACATCAATGTACAATGTATAATGAGATAGTGTAGTGCAACTGACACATAACTCTAAACATAAATATATGCAGACTCTCCTCAGCATAGAATCAACCAAGTCTGTATAATGGATACTAGGAGCAATTTAAGTATGCCGACTGCTTTGTTCTGCACTGGTTGTACTGATACTTGAGGATAAAAATAGTATTCTGTTGCAACTGTTGCATATATTATGCTTTTTTCCAATAAAAATTTCTAGGTAGAACAAAATTATATATTCTGATTTGTTTGAAGCATACTAGCAGATCTTAGATGTGTATTGTCATGGGGAAAAAAGAGTGGAGTTCTAGGTAATTTTATCGCTAGAACATGTTGCTATTTATAAGAATACTACTTAGTATGCTGTCACAAATGGTTTTATCTATCTGTAATTAGAAGACTCACAGGAATGTGTATTCTTGAATATTTTACACATGATCAAAATTATATCACTAAGAAGAAAGCTTTTGTGTTTTTCTCCAATTTATTTAGTTTCCCACAAGCAACGAATCAAACACTACTAGACAAATTTAAGCGCCAGCATGAAGGGAACCTCTACATAGAATTTCCAGCTGTGATGGAACCTGCTTTCATTATAAAACATTATGCTGGAAAAGTTAAATATGGTGTGAAGGTCTGTATGTTGTTTATGGTTATTTATTTGTCCTAAAATGTGTGTATCTGTCAGAACCTGCAATCATCATAATGCTTCAGGCTCCCTGCTTGTTCAGCAACGTTCTGATTATCAGAATAAATGCATCAACTGTAGAACAGGGATTTTATATTGTATATTGTGACTCTTGAGACAATAGTATACTAATTTAGGTTTCTATGTTTCTCGGAATTCATTCCCATGATGGACTGTATCCAGAATATATGTACTTTCGTTTCTTTTCTGAAAGCTAAAAATTCCATCATGGTTCTTATGGTTACTCAAGTGAACTTAAATGAGAACATGAATGGGACCAACTTTTAAAATGTTTAGCTATTTCTTTCAGTAGGGCCCATCTGCACAACTTATGAAAGGTATGTCTACACAGCCTTGAGCCTTGAGCCTGAGCTGACTGTACTTTCTTACATGGAGATATGATGATCATGCCATTGCTACCTTGGCAACACTTAACTCTTCTTCATTTAAATTAATAGAATATATTTTCTTTCTTAAGCAATATTAGCAGAGGAGAGAAGGTATATTTTAAACTAATTTGCATAAATCTAAATTTGCAAATGCTTGAAATCAACACTGATCATGATTTGGGGTCCTTTGAGATCCAAAACATTTAAAGTTTTGAAAAGAAATGGCTTGCCTGTAGAGTGGACATCATGGCATGAACTGCTGTAGGAGGATAAGCTATAACCTGTGATCAGGTTTGGGGCAAGCATCAACTTTCTCTTCTTACAATCTTTCTCCCACATCCTAGCTTTTCTGCTACTAGAAGGAGTGAGGGCAGTCTCAGTAGAAGCCTGTGGACAAGATGTTTCCCATCCCTGGTCTATACTGAATGGCAGTTACTCTCCAGAGTTTCAAACTGTGGTCTTTCACTGGTCTGCCTAGATGCACTAGGGACTGAACCTTGGTCTGTCCCTAAGCTATGTCTCACTATTTGAAGACAAAATTTACAGTTTCTAAAGGACTGTCAGCTCTATTTATCCACAGATTATACAGTGGATATACAGTCAGCCCTCTGTATCCACGGCTTGAAAACATTTTTTTTTAATTCCAAAAAGCAAACCTTGATTTTGCCATTTTATATAAGGAACACAAATTTACTATGCCACAGGACATAATGGGATTTGAGCATCAACTGATGTTGGTATCAACTGAGGACCCTGAAACCAAATCCAAGAGGAAACCAAGTGCCCACGCTACTTTAAGAGTGGTGCAGTACAAATGCAATTCTAAATCATGCTTTTATAATTACAATATACTTGTTAGATCAGCTAAATAGTATTAAATGTAGAATTCATGCTCTTCATAATCCCTGATGCAACAGAGTAAAGGAATAAAGCCTAAATCAGAAGGAACACTGTCATGAGAATAATAAAGCCACTACATCTTCCTTTCTTGTCCTTAGGATTTCCGAGAAAAAAATACAGACCATATGCGACCAGATATTGTGGCACTCCTAAGAAGCAGCAAAAGTGCCTTTATCTGTGGAATGATAGGGATTGATCCTATTGCTGTGTTCCGCTGGGCAGTCCTCAGAGCTTTCTTCAGAGCTGCGGTTGCATTTAGGGAGGCTGGAAGAAGATACACTGAAAAGAAACCTGGTAGGTGTCTAGTATTGTAACTCTTCTTTCATATAGAATTATTTTTCCTCTGAAATCTCTGAACACTTTACTTTTGATAACTAATCTATGGTCAGATTTTCCACTGTGAGAACATTGAAACATTTTGTATGCCTATGTCTTTAAAATACATATGTTGCAAAAATTTTGCCATATTAAAGAAGAATGCATTTGTACCTATAAACACATTTTAAAAGGAAAGATCATTATAGTTTAGATGAGTTCATAGGTTTATGGTAACCTTCTCTTTTTCAGGGTTCTTCTGGGAGTATATGATTTTCAAAATGTATTAAGCATTCATGTTTGGAATACTTTTTTGAAAAATAGAGTTATTGTTTTCTTTTGTTAAAGTATTTATGCAGAGAACATTTTAAATCAAACTGATATGTAGGTGTAAGGAGGTAGCAGGTCCTGTGAGGGTTAATGGTGTCAAGGTGCATGCTGGGTTCATAACTCTTGTCGAAGCAAACACAAGCAGAGTTTATGTATGTGGACAAGACACCTAGAAGAAGGTCTGTGAAGAATCTTAGTTGCGCAGCAAACTTTGTCTCACACACTGGAATGAATCTCAGTACAACGAAGTTTCTTTCAAATTAGGGTTCTTTCATCTTTGTTACATAACTATTTACAAAGATTACACAGAGTATAAGACATCTGTCTTGAATACTCACAAATAAATCACTTTGTCAGCCAACTGACCATAACAACAAAACAAGGGGCAGTTACTCTAACACCAACCATCATAACTGACACTCTCTTTCAAAAGGTGACAGTTGCATCAGCATTCCCATGATGCACAGTTTTAAAATGCAGACTCATGTACCTGTCACTAGAACTATAATAAGTTCAGTTGCAGCTCCACCTAATGGTCACATCCATGTCATTTTATCAGCCCTGTTTAAAACATGGTCCTGACGAGTAGGATAGCCGGGGGACTAGAGGACCCAGAGGAGGAGTGGGGTTTGGGAGTGAAGGATGAGAGACAAGTGGGCGCCCATGTGGAGGTTGTGGAGGAAGGAGCCACACCCAGGGAAGGGGTGGAGGAGAGTCCAGCTCTTAAAAGGAGAGAGGGGCAGGCGGCCGGGGAAAGCGGATGAACACACGAAAGATTAGGGCATGGAGAAGCTCCCGGGGCAGTGAGAGAGCAGGTATCCTATCCTATCACCTTGCAAAATGTCCAGGAAAGGCCTAGGATAGGGCCCTACGTGGCTGTGAAGCTCCCAGGCCCCCAATGGGAAGGCAAATTAGGTGAATATCCCAGAGCCCTGAGACCCGGGCATGCATTCCAGGCTCAGGAGACTTTGGAGAGAAGTTGGTGGGACCCCTCAGGAGACAAGTGGAAACATGGACCTAAGCTGGGGGGACCAGAGAAGGCAGAAACCGAGCGTCTGGAGAAGGCTGTCAACAGACGACGAGTGCAGATGATGCCTGAACCTCTGTGGAACTCGAGGGGACCAGAGGCTTCCCCGGTCTGAAGAAAGACAAGGCTTTAGGTTGGGCTCTTTTTGTTTAAAGTTGTGTTCCTTTAGTACTGACATGGTTGAGATTAAAGAAAGTTAGTTAGCATCTGCAAGTTGGCGGCATGTGTGTTTGTTTGCCTCCGCTGCCATGGATGTCCATGGGACCCCACCCATGTCCAGACCATTGGCTCCGCCCACAGTAGGTAATAGCTCACTGAAGGGTAGCTGGCTGAAACATCTTGCTTTATTGTGGAACAGGACATGGTAAATTAAAGGAAGGGCTTAACAATGAAATACTGGTTTTGCTTGGTTTTTGTAAAACTTCTGTATGTAAGTTCCATACCTAACAAAAAGTTACAGTACTCTTTTGTTGTTCTTTGGAATCAAGAGCAATAATGGTTCACATACATATCTTTGCAGTGAATCTAGAACTACTCCTTGCCACCTAACAGCGTTTTAATTTCTTCTGAATTCAAAATGTTAATTAGAATCTTCTTTTACTCTTCTTTTATTACTTTTTCTTGTCTCTGAAGAATTTTGGCATACAGACCAGCACAGGGACAATGGATTCTGGCCAATAGTCTCTATATGACTAGGAGCGCATATATTTATGCTTGTACATAATGTATTAATAATTGTGTGGGAAAGGAGAAAAGGGAAACCTTCTCCCTTTTTAGCCTTCTCCATTTTTAAGGATATTTTCTATCAAGTGCTTATGGGATTTTGTGAATCTCATTCTTGCTCTTCCTGTGCTGAGGTTTTTTATTTTATTTTTGAGCCTTTTTCCTTTCAAATTTGGAGTAGTAAACAATGTGTGCGATAATTACTTGTCTGAGAGGTTCACATGGAACATATGCAATTGCAGTTCATAGTACAGTATAAGGTAGATTGTTAACATTATACAAAAGATTCCATTTAAAAATTACAGTATTTAATTACAGTTCATTAAAGATATTAATTTTGCAAGTATGTTTACCAATATACACGATAAAAGACTAGTGACTGTTAGTTAAGTGATAGAATGCACTGATTTTACACTTGCACTGTTTTTACACAACAGTCTAGTCAATTTTACTATTTCCTCCCCATAGGCCTAGCCCTTATTATTATTATTATTATTATTATTATTATTATTATTATTATGTACATGGTGCTTTACAAAAACAATAAAAATTAATAACTATTTCAATAATATAAAATACTAAAATATAATACTAAAATACAATGCCAAAAAAGCCACACAGATGAACACAAAATGCAGAATAAAACATAGTCAGTACAGATAATCAATTATAGTAAAAAAAATAAAAATAGAATAGTGTATTTCCCTTCCAAGCATGTATTGATTATTAGAGAACTATGACTGCAGAAATGAAGGTGGCGCTTCATCATCTCTTCAGTTCCTTTCTGTTTGCCTTAGGGTCTATTTTGTCAAGAACTTTCTCTGACCTATATAAAATTTGCTTTAATAGTGAACAGAGAATGTGCAATAATTGAGTCCCCCCCTTCAGTTTTAGTTTCCATTTCACATGCATATGCTAATACATGTTCATGACCATGCACAACTGTTAGTTTAAATTTCTTCTTCTTATTTTTGTTATTATTATTATTATTATTTTGCAATGATTGTAACATTATCTATAGGTATGTGGAACATTTCATGGCCAATTAGAAAGTACAGTGACATCGGATCTGAGTGACTTTAGAGTTTTCCTCTAGAAAACTTTCATATTACATTCATGGTATAAGTAGGAGGTATCTCATGCCTGTGTCCAACATGGCTTGTTAAGTGACTTTGTTTTTTGTTGTTTCTGTGAGAGTAATGTTGAGCAATTTTTGAAAATATGTCTTTGGCCTCGTTTAAATTCCTTTGATGTAAAGGTAATAGTTGCAGTTTGTGTGTGTGTGTGTGTGTACTTGTGTTCTTGCATTATAGCATATATGTCTGAGGGCTTTGTAACGGCAGACAGATTCAGCTGCCAACATTTTGTTGTGCCTGTTATAGACTTAGCACATGATATTGTAGTCTAGGTATGGATAAAGTGCCTCACTGGGGCCCTATGTGGCACCCAAGGCTATTTTTTCAGGCTTTAGACGTTCCAGAGTCCCCAGGCAACAATTTTTCTGGTCAAAAAGGGGTGACTGGGCTGTCTTGGAAGCCTTTGCACATGGCAATTCACCTTTTATATTGTTGCAGGACTCTTGCACTGCTTAATGTCAAAAGAAAGACAATCCTGTTGTTCAAAAGCAAAAGTGGAATTCCAGATGCTTAGGTTTTTGTTTTCTTTTTTCTTTTTCTTTTTTGGACTTTTGTGTGTGTGTGTGTGTGTGTGTGTGTGTGCGCGCGCGCATGCACAGTCTCTGTGGCCTTCTGAGGCATAAAATTGCTCCATTGCATTTGCCTATTCCTGTCATTTATTTGATTTTATGTTGACAAGTTTTATTCTGGTAGCTGAAAATACTATTTTTTCCACATTTCTCCCATTCCAATATCCAGTATGAAAAGCTCATCAGTCCATACTAAAATCTGACTTTCTCACACCAGTGAGACAAATTCAAGGGTAAAATCATAAGACTACAAACAGCGACTTCATAATTTTATGATCTTGAGGTTATAAAGAATGTCTTAGATCCAGAGATGGATTTGCACTGTCTGGGAAAAGTTAGTCCAATATTATATTTTGGTACATTTCTTCATGTACCCTTTTTAAAAAAATATATTTTCAAGATCTCGCTACACATTTGAACAGCTTATTGAATTTGCACAGGTATAGGAAATGTCATTCTGAGGCTATGTTTGTGTCCCTTTAAGCTATTTGATGTTATTTGTAGTGTAATCTCTGTTCCTTGTTGCATAATCATTTGAGGTTGCTTGATACAGTGAAGTAAGCCAAAGAGAGAAACAAGAAACTGTAGTCATAACCATTTTGAAAACTGACAATTAAAATGACATTATTTGAAATTGAATGAGCACAAAGGATAAATATGCAGTAATCAGTTCAAAAGGGGCTTTTTTGTTGTGTCTGTCCTACTCTGTGCTACAATATTCTGAAATCTGTTCAGTCAAATTCACCCCATCATTTGCCCTCTTCTTTCTAGTACAAAGAAAACGGTTTCTCAAATTTGTAATCCAGTGGCTCCAGGCGTCCAGTACCAATACTATCAGAGCTCACAGTATCAAAGAAATATCATGGGCTCCTTATGCCCTAAACAGGAATTGGTCCTGCAAAAATAAAATATCAAATTGAAAGTGTCTTGAATGTTGTATTTGCTTGGCTGCAGAATTACTTCCACTTAGCTTATCTCTTCCAAGTTACACTATGCCATGAGCAATCTGCTCTGTACGTCAAATTAATAAAACACATGTGCTCAACAGTAAAGGAAATTTAACACAGTTGGAACCCAAAATGAAGTCTGCCTCCTAAAAAAAGACTGATTTCCATTGTGAATTCAGTTGAAAGATTTGGGATTTCTGAAATATCAGAAAAGTGGTAACTTTAATTACTGGATGTATGATTGGTGATTATCAAATCTAAAGGCTGAAGCCCTGCTTATGTAGGAGCCATAAAAACTGATGCAATATAACAAAAATAGTTGCAATTATTATACATATTGTTTGGTGTCTACATGTTTTGTTACTTACCTGTTAGTATATTGTATTCCATATTGCTTCAGTATTAACAGTTGGAATCACTTTTTAAAGTGCATTGCCTAATGCTGCACATATTTGAATTGTATTCAGATTATTGTAAATCTGAAGAAGTCCTCACATTTTTTTATAAATCATATATGTGTAAGTGAGCTAATTATTCCCATTACAGTTTAATCTTTAATCACTGAAAAGTAGGATGTGTCATATTTTATGACAATAACATGATGTAAATATTAACCCGTGTCAAAACCACACAATATAATCTGCAGTGCAGTTTCCCTCTTGATCTTAGGTAAAATTAGTGGCCCAGATAATAACTATTTGGACTGCAGCCTTTTCTCCACATTTGAAGAGCACCTCTTTGTGACCCAGAAACATGCCTTACAATAGTTCAAGGCAAAGTGAACACATCTTGTCTTGTGCAGTTAATTGGAATTGCTACAAATACTGTAAGAAGCTGTTGTCCATAGGCAGAAGCAAACATGACTTTTAGATAATTCTGTGTCAATACAGCAGTTGTCCGCACTGTGTTTGACTCTTCCTTGGTTTCTGCTTATGTAATCTTTCTCTTCTCTCCATGTTTTTGTTTTTGTTTTGCTTCCCAAGGGCATGATGATGCGGTTTTGAAAAGTGTGGATAGTTTTAGCTTTCTCCATCACCCAGTTCATCAGAGGAGCTTAGAGATTCTGCAGAGATGCAAGGAGGAGAAGTACAGTAAGGCGCCATATCCCACCATCTCTCTGACATGACACTCACACACAGCAGGAAATGGAAACCAGGAGCATACTGAGTATCAAGGATGGGCAGCTGTGCTTGGAACCATATAATGCAGAACCAAGTGTCCCCTTCAGTGACAGGATGTAAGATAGATTTAGGTGTCCTTCAAGTGGGAATTTCTAGGTGGCATGGAGCTTAGAGGTTTGAAATAGGTGCTCTGATCTTTACTTAATTGAGAAAAATATTTCCATTGTATAAGCATAACTAAGGCATGGATCCATTTACAGAAAATAATGGTGGATTGATCTCCTAGTTGTCCTAGAGTTTAATAGCAGTGATTTTTAGATACAAGGAGAAACATTTTAAGATGCATTAATATTCCAGAGACACAGGAATTTTTCAGTGGGATTTGACCAAAACTTTGGTCATCTTATTGTTCTATCTTAATATCTGCATATGGATTTAAAAAATAAATGATCTTCAAAACTCCCACAGTTTCCCAAGACTCTAGTGCAACTAAGATTCTATAATAAAGATTCTGTTCTCTAGTGCAACCTGTAAGAAATGTTACACCAGTAGAAGGTTTCTTTTACAGAACAGAATAGCAAAGATGCACTTGGTCTCCATTTCCTTCTCTTCACTTCTGTTTGTTACATAATGAACTACCCCTGCATGAAAACCAGGCCCGTTTGCCTTTGTTACTAATGATGGCTGGATTCTTCTTGTGGAAGTCAAAGGGATCCAGCAGCATGAAACATAACACCCTCTGCCATAAAGAGTAGCACATGGTGTTTCCTTCTTATAACTACATTGAAAGCCTACTGAAGGTTGCCATAACACCAGCTTGCTCATTAAATAGCTTTGCATAAGCAGTAATGATTTCATCTCAATGATCATGTGCATCACCATCACAGACCCTTCAAACAGGAGATATAAAAGTTTTATTGGAATTTTGCCTGATAACTGCTAGAGAAAATGTTTCATCTTTTCAGTAAGCATTAATGGGTCATATTCCAGGGAAGGTTTAAGCCTTTTACCTCCATTTAGCATTTGATATACCACAAATGTTTACAGAGACACTACATTGCTGCTAACCTTATTAAAGGAGGTCTTTTTATTTGTGTTGAGTATTTGCTGGTGTGCCAGCCCCTCTTCCAAAAAGTTTGTTGCTTCTTCTGAAGGGAAATGGATGTTATTTATTAACTTTGATTTTGAAAACTGAACAGGTGGTACAGGCTAAAGGAGAAATTGAATGAGTCTTATGTTAAATTGATTTCCCCAAACAATTTAACCTGAGACCATCATAACAGTCTGCTCCAAAATTCATTCTTGAGGGAACTTCATTAACAACTGTCTACCTGGATCAGGTCAAAAGGCCATCTTGTCCAACATCTTGGCTGAGATACAGTGGACTTGTGTAACTACACCAATATAGGTAATAGTAGGAGTAAAAAAAAAATCAAACACAACAGTACTGGGGGGGGGAATCAAGCTATCTCCTGTCTGCAGTGCCTGGCTACTGGGTGGTTTCTCAAAACCAGGGTGTTCTGGGAAGGCTGCCTTGGAAAATTTACTGTACCAGAAGCAGTTTTCCAAGGCAGCCTTTCCACCTGGCTTCAGTGACCCACCCAGAAGCCAAATAATGAATAAACAGGCTGCTTAGGAAGTGGCAACTTTCTCTCCCAACAGCTTTCTTTCCTCTCCCTCCCAGCCATCTTTGTGCAGCTCTGCAAATTCGCTATGTTGATGTAATAAACCATTATGCCAGCATGCCATATCAACAGAATTCTAGCCTGTATGATCGGTTTCCTGCCAACTGACTTGGGGAAGGTTGAAACCACCAACAGCCTTCCCTGTTTTTTCCCATCAGTCTGATATACAGGGAGATACTGCCTCAGAAGTTTTTATTTAGCCACTACGGAGAAATGTGTTGATTAGGCATGTTTTCTCTATTAATTTATCTGATCTTGAACAAACACAAACATTAAAGCTAGAAGAGACTGCCACATTCTGTGGTAATCTTAAGCTATTTAAGGTTTAGGTGAAATTTTTTTTTTCTTTTGGTAATCAGTTTCTGAATATTTTCAAGTTATGGATGGCTGACTCCATGGATATGGAGGGCTGACAGTACTATGCTTCCCTGCTCAGATTTTTTTCTAAACCATCCCAAACACTTCAGCGTTTCCTCATCAGAGTAAGCGCCTCACCCCTGAATTACTTTAGTTACCTTTTCTTTCCCCAATCTATTGTATGCTTTTTCAAAATGGAGCAACCAGAACTACATGCAGCATTTTCAAGTGTAGTTGCAGCACAGATTTTATGTAATGATAATCCAATAATTGATATAGTCATAGAATCATAGAGGTTTACTATTTTGTACTTATACTGGATCTTATATGTCATTTTGTGACACATTCTTCCAATTTAGAGCTATTCACAAGAATAACAGATAACTACCAAGCTGTAATTTTACCATATTGTGCATGTAATCTAGATTCATCTATATTCTCTCAAAAGCAGAAAATTACAAATGAATAGTTACATACATAGTGTACAAAGTTACCAATTGTCAAAATATGTTGCATATTTATTCACAGCATACTAGATATTTTATAACTATAATTAATTTGATGTCATTTTTAAAAAAACTATATTTGTCCATAAGAAGACTATCTCCTTAGCCTGTGGTTCCCAAATTTTCTTAATAGCTTTTAGTGAGATCTTTGAAAAAGAAAAAATCTTGTACCAAAGTGCTATGTTTATGATATTACATGAGGGAGAAACTAGTTTGCAGATAGTGATTTTATAATCTGCAAATTAGTACTTTCATAGAGGTGACTGAATCAGTTCTAGTCAAACATAGCAGGATCGTGCACTTCCCAACCTACAGTACAATGAAACTGGAGTTCTGGCTTGTTGAATCACCTAATTTACTAATATGTGCAATGTTGGTTACCAAGTCAAATTAATGAGACTTAGAGTGACAGTTATTGTAAGTAGTAAAATTGAATTAAATTTATTATTTCTTGCGTCTCAGGTTTTTTTTAAATTGAAATGTTTGTAGTCAGAGAAGTGGTAAAAATAGGCTTTTAACACCTAGGAACTAATTAATATTTCCCCAGTTTTAACTACTTTCCTTACATAGAGGCAGATCAATCCAGATAATTTATCATGGAAATCTTATTTCTGCACTACCTAAAATTTTTAAACTTTTCATACAGGTGATTTGCTATAAAAAATTCCATTACCATTGATCCTGTATTACATATTCACTTTAGCCAATCTCCCCTCACCCCCACCATTTTTCCTACTCTCTAAAGCATGAAAGCTGAGTGGAATACACAAGGCATATGTTTTCTGTTATCTTACATTAATCACTTCTTCAGTTATATCACCCTGAATATGAACTTATTTTATGGTCGCTGAGAATAATAGTACTAATAGAAATGTATATAAATGTTCAAGTGCTTCACATATGTTATCATGTAATACTTATTTATTGATTGATTTGATTTGATTTATATCCTGCCTTTCTCCCAAATGGGACTGAAAGTAGTTTACAATTCTTTGGACAACTTTGTAAACCAATCTGTGATTAAGGGGATGTAGCAGAGAGACTGGATTGACCAAGACTGCCTAGCAAATTCATAGTAGAAGCATAATCTGAGCCAGCCCCTTCATGATTTATAGTTCAGTATCTTAGCCTCTATGAATTCTTTCTTAAACATTCCATCTCTTTCCCATCATTACAGAATTTCAGTTTGCAGGATTTAATGAGAAGAGAATTCCTCTTAAAACAATGTTATGACTGGTAGCATAGATTCAACCCCATGATCTTGTATTTTCAATTAGAAGGCACCTCTTCAGTTGTTAGACTGTAACAAGAAAAACAGTATTTATGTTACATACTGGACCTTCTGCATCAGAGGCAGAAACTTATTGCATAATGAAACAGATATGAAAGAGCAGGTTTCCATAGAACTGGCCTTCAGCAAACTTAATTTGATGACAATTTGTAGTGTTTATATTCTCCACAGTTGTGAGTAAAGGTAAAGGTAAACCTTTGACATGAATGTCTAGTTGTAACTGACTGTAGCACGTGGTGCTAATCTCTGTTACTAAGCTGAAGAGCCAGCATTTTCCAAGGACTGCTCTGGAGGTCATGTGGCCAGCATGGCTGCACAGAACACATTTAGCTTTCCACCAAAGTGGTACCTATTTATCCACTTGCATTTGTACACTTTCGAACTACTACGTTGGCAAAAGGTGGGACTAATGACAGAAGCTCACCCCATCATGCAGCACTTGGGCTTTGAATTGCCAACCTTCAGATTTTCCAATCATCAGAATTGGCGTCTTAACCACTAAGCCACCGCATCCCTTTCACAATTGTGAATTCACAGCCGTGAAGAGATTAGCAAATACTGTAAAGGGAGTTTAGAAGGAAAGAAGCATCTGGCCCATAGAAACGGGCAATTCACAAGCAATAACAGCTGAGGCTTAGTCTTTCAATAATTCAATTTTTTCCTTGTAAAGTCTTTGCAGTGACTCAGTTATGGAGGCCAGTGTTTGTAATGTTAGGAAAGCTTAACAGACAGTCTCCCTTTTGGCTTTTTCCCCTCTTTGAGACTAGAAATCTGCATATTTTTTTTAACTAAAGTATGGTTGCTATGTAGGATCACAAGTAGATTCTGTAGTAAACCAGCTGACTAGCGCATGGTTTCCTTTATTTTAAGAGCATATGTTAAATGTAAGATATCAGCCATGATTTCTCTTTTACAATCCTCCCAACCCTTCCTCTCCCAGCATGTTATCATTTTCAGCACATTATTGCAGTTTGGTGATCTTTTCATTTGGCCCAGTGAGTTTCCTTTTCACAAAATAGAATGTTAATGTTATTCTTGATATGCTGCTACAGGTATTGCCCGAAAACACCCAAGAACACCCCTTTCAGACCTTCAGGGAGTTAACACTATCAATGAGAAAACTCAGCGGTAAGTTAAGTTACATGATAAATGAAATTGTTGAAGAAAGATTACTACATGTGAAATTGTTACTATTTCTATTAAATATCTGCCATTGATCATTATTATTTATGAAAGCTAAATAACTTGTATGCTTGTTTTATATATTGCAGTGACACATATGGAGTTTACTGGAATAACAGGATAGGTGTCCAACAGAGCCGACTATCCAGCCATAGCAGTTTACTTGATAAAGATGGAATATTTGTGAATTCAACTAATAGCAAGCTTCTGGAGAGAGCCCACGGCATTCTGATGTTAGTGCATATTTTACTTTTGTTCAAAAGATAGATTGATCTATAGAGATAACAACAAATATGGGATAAACTAGGATAAAAGAAGTCCTGAAGAGATTTCTGTTTCCTGAGGGACACAATTTGAAAATTCTTAGAGTCCTCCCATTGTGCAGAATGAGGCACTTCTCTCAGTCAGATGATTAAGATGTCATGAAAGGGTAGCAAATCATTAGCCAGTATATTTGTAACTGCTGCATTTTCTGTCAAGGTTGTATAGAAGTATTTATGGGATTTTCTGCATCATCTCCAAGTCATCTACCATTTACTCTCCTGCCTCAATCAGCAAAATATATAGTACTCTGGAATACTATATGCAGGACATGGACACATTCTGGGAGCTGATATAGACGCTTAAAAGCTCCCCATTCTCACAAACTGACGTAGGTGACTCTGATAAGTCATATCAAAGCATTTCTCATGGACATGACCTCCTAGGATTAAAATTAAAAGGGACCTTTTGTGTTTACAGAGTTTTCTTTTTGGACTTTTCTGGAAGTATTGTAATAAATTAGATTCTCCCATATATTATCCACATGTGTCTTAAAAATGCAAGTGAATAATTGAGTGTCTGTTTAGCTGAATTACTCATCAAAGAATATAGTATTATATTATTCAGAGCATTAAAAATATCTCCATGTGATGTTGTATGGGTTTGGGAAAAGGTTTTGACAGTTTAGTTTCTCTTAAAAAAAAAACTTTCACAAACAAGTTTGAAAATTAAAATGTGTCTAAGAAATAGGAGAAGGGAGTGTATTAGAGCTCAGATGTCATTCCAGACATCCCATATCCACATAGTAACCAAAACATATTTTGTGTTACATCTGAAGCAAAACTGAGTCATGAAAAGTGTCAATACTAGCAGCATGTATGATCCTACTAAACTAATGTAATTTTTACCATTTTTCTTAGGAGAAACAAAAACTTTAAAGCCAAACCTAATCTTCCAAAGGTGAGAACATTCTGATAAACTGTGCCGGGCAATACTAGTGTATATGATATAAAGATGTTTAACACATGTTTTTAGACCAATATTTCCTCCTCATAAAAACAAAAAGTACACAGAAAGAGTGTATACTGCTATTTATGCACACATTTGTACATTTGATATATTCTGAAATGTAATATACACATTATTTCCATTTTCTTATATTTATACTACGTAGATATTCTTCTTCATAGTCTCTGTGGGTTACACAGATGGGGACATTCGTGCACCTGTGCAGATCAGATTTGGAACCTATCAGACCATTCAGCAGAGTTTTTAACACTAGGCCCACCCTCTCTCATCACACATTCAGTGCAGTTTGCATTCCCTTTGACAGTTCTTCAAATGCCACAGGAGTAGCAGCTATGTGAGGACCACCTACACTTCCTTGTGCCCTCAGCTTCTACTTTCAATTTCATTCAACAGACATTCAAAAACATATATGTATCTTCATGTCTCTTCAATACTGCGGTCTTTCTTCCCTCCTTCTTGTCCTCTCTGATTTCATTCTGAGTCCAACACATCCCGCCCCGAGCCTCATTTCTGTTCCGCTATCTTAACATCAGGACTTGGAGAGGAGATTGTCTACTTTAAAAAAGGGCTCAGTCAAACCCACCACAAACCCTTGTTATCACAAAGCATTCTATTCCAGGTACTTTACCATCCCAAAGGTAAACAGAGGCATCCCATTGTGGACCTCCTCACATCTCCCACAAATGCTCAGTGCCCTTGGTACTGTTCCAGAGGAAAGAGATGAGGCTGGAACTTGGGGCATGTTTTTCTTTACTTTTGGGAAGGGAAGCTACTTAATACTTTCCCACCATTCCCATTCATCGACCACTCAGTGATCCAAATGTGAAAAGAGGCAACCAAAGCCATCCTAATCACCCCATGGGGGCCCCACCAGGCATCATTCAGCCCCTACTACTCCTCACACTACAAACACTTTCCACAGGTCTCAGACCTCCTGTCCCAGGCAGGGGGCAGAATATATCATCTAGATGGGAAAACTCTGTTCTTCACAGCTCGGACAGTATGGCCATAGAGAACCTTCCGTTCCTGTTCATTGAATAATGATGGTGGGTGACAATCCATCCACCCAGTGCATCCATCTGGTAACCTCAGGACTATACTTTTGCAATGCACCTCTGTACTTCAGTTAGCTTTTTAAAAAAAGCAGCCAGCTTGATTACTATGACATCCAGGAGTGATCATATTACACCAATATTAAAATCACTCCATTAGCTGCCAATTAATTTCTGGGCAAGGTACAAAGTGTTGGTTATTACACTTAAAACCCTGCATAGTTTGGGTCCAGATTACCTCCTCCTATATAATTTGCCCCATACACTCAGGTTCTCTGGTGGACATTTACTTGAGTCAGCCAGGACTAGGTTGGCAACTGTCAATCAGAGGACTTTTTCTTCAGCTGCCTCTAAACTATGGAATGACCCAATGGAAGAGATTTGACAGGTTTATTCAGATGATTTTAAAATTATGAGTTTCAAATGATGAAATTTAAATGAGGATTGTTTTAGAATGTGTATAGTTATTTGTCCTTTTAAACTGTTGCATGTTTTAATTAATGTGTTTTAATTGATGTTGTCCATTGTTTATTTGTTGTTGTTCCCCACCTCAATGCATGTGGAGAGGGAGGAGGAGGAGGAGGATGTCTTTGTTTTGATTACTGTAATTTTTATGAGCTTCCCAGAGCATCAGTTTGATATACAAGGAAGACAACATTCTTACAAATGAATACTGTGCTATTCTTTATGTTAACTACCAATATTGGAGACAGAAACAAGTTGTTCAGAATTTGTAGCCAGAGACTTAGCATTGTCACAGCCCTTAAATTTTGCATGGATTAATATTTGTATATGTTCAAGTTTATTCATGATCCTCACAACCCAACTTAGTTCTTGCTTTTCTATTTTCTCAGCACTTGCTGGATGTGAAATCACTCAAGCACCTTGCAAACTTGACTCTACATGACCGTATCACAAAATCTCTCCTCCATCTTCACAAGAAAAAGAAGCCGCCAAGCATCAGTGCACAATTCCAGGTCAGTTACAACTATTCATTTCAGAACATTTAAGTTCATAAAAAGATAATATAGAGATTTACTTTCTGGTTTTTAAAAGGAAATAAGAGATCAACTGATAGTAGCAGGGACTATTTTTCACACACTGATATTTTGTTTAAATCTTGTGCTTTATTTCTCAGTTGTCCTTTGTGGGCTTTATGTATTCATAGAACCCACAAAGGAGAACTGAGAAATAAAGCAGGTGAGTATTGCACTTGCCCAGAGCCCCAACTGAAACATTCTACAGCTGAAGAGCTTTTGCCAGGAACCTTGTCCTTCACATCTAGTATGCATGCCACATGCTGTTCCCTTACTTGTTTCTATTTGATGTGAGAGCAACACTAGAATATTTTCTGTTGCCATTGACTTTTGTCTCAGCTCCTGAATAGCTGTTTTGTACTTGGTATTTTACTTGAATGGTCAAAATACCCTAATGGCATCAGATCCCCTCTGATCTGACAATCTGAATTCTTCAGGAGTTTGTGGAACCATCTTTGGTTTCTTCCACTGAAGTATTGCTTTCTACTTCAGATCCATCTCCACCCTGACGCTAGATAGCTGCCAAGTTCAGCAGAAAGAATTAGAAAAAATGCTATCACTCTTCCCCTGTGGCAGAGAAGCAAAAGAAGACAAATGAAGATAAGAACAAACAGTCCCAATATTCAATGTTGATTTCTGAACTTCCTCCAGCTGCTTTGGTGGAGTTTCTCTTCAAGGCACTGTTCCATGCTGTTACAGGAATTCACTACATTCTTTGCTTCAATTTAGCCATTTCCACTAGATTGATATTAATAGTCTCTATGCCTTCTGGCTCAACATTGCTGGTCTCTGCTACATCAGTATAACAGTCTCTGCCTTAATTTTCCTGGAATCTCCTGTTACAGTCTTTGAGCTGTTATGTAGCTTTACTAGTGATCCTTGGATGCCATTGTGTATCTTGGCTCCTACTTGGAGGATGAAATTAGATAAGTTTCCAGTCTACTCATCACTGTCCCATCCTTTACATAGGCAGGTCTCACCAGATAGTGGCACAGTTTAGCACAGATCATTGATCTGGAAATATGTTCACTATAGAGAGGATTTTCTATGGTCCTGTGCCTCTGAAGAAGTGCAGTCAGGTAGATGCTGTCACAAGCACTAGAAAGAACCACCTGTCCATTACTCTCTATCTTTGTACTATATTGCCATGTACTCTCAACGTAGTGGATGGTGTCCACATATGCATCACATGAAGATCTTTTGGATCCTTAACAATACTGCTTATAGTCTTCAAACAATGCATATCTACCCTATACACTCAAGTTCTATGGAGGAGATTTACTTCAACTGACCACAACTGTCACCCAGATGACATTTTCATTGGCTTCCCCTAGACTGTGTAATGACCTGCTGAGAGAGAGTGACAGCTAAACTTGGTGTCTGAATTTTAAAAAGTATTAAAGACCGATTCTTCCATCAGGCCTATCCAGTCAATTTTAAGATATACATGTAAAGAATATATTTTAATCTGGATGATTATAATGAATAATGGTTATTTTAATCCTATCCTTATGTGTTTTAATTTACAAGTTTAATGGTCAGTTATATATTGTATTTTAATCTATGAATTTTTGCAGAGCTCCACTGATGTGTCAGTACTATGATCATGTCCAGACCATTTCTCCACACATACCATGATTGCTAGCAGGCATGGCCTACATCCATGGCTATGCATTCTCTTCCATTAGATCCAATTGTTGTTTCTTGCAATTCATAGGCATCCATTTCAACTATAGCATGGTGAATTCTGATTCTTTTGACTGTGTTGGTATCATTCAGTACTGCAGAGGAGTTATTGGTTTCATTCACCACCTGATTTCTAATGTTTCAGTTGCAACTTCTTACAGTGTCAATAATGCCAAATGTCATTGCAGTACCAACTGGATTCAAACCTAATATATAGCTACTGTGTTATTTGGCACAGAGTTTTTTCATGTGAACTACAGTCTCTTTTGTTAATCCTCTCAACCTTCTGTGTCAAAACTGATTAGCACTGAGCACATTCAATTTGGCCTTCCAGTGCACTAGTCAGTTTCATCAGTTAGTGTGTATGATTTCAAATCTTCTGCATCTGAGTCTTCCACACCTTTAATTTCTTCATCCAGTCCTGTGATAGACAGTACAACTTAGTAACATCAAGTCATATTCAGAGTAAATTCTCTGAGTGGCCAAGTGTCTGAGTTTACAAGTAAAGGCTTAACCACTTCTTGTCTTGGGAGTTCTGAACAATAGATTCACAGATTTCTTTGTTGCTTGTGGTCTCTCGTCTTCATGCTTTATTGCATCTGGTTTAGCAGCCTTCTACAAATTCAATCTTTGTACTCCCACTGTTTAAGAACACCAATAATTTAAACTGAATTCAAGAAGAAGGGGCTTGGTTCTTTTTTTAAGCATTTCTTTTTTTCAACCTTGAATCCAGTCATCATGGAAACTTACCAACCTGAAGGAATATGAAGTCTCTCTCTGTACTGTTGAAGAAAGAAGGCAGAAAGTTGGACATGATGAAGTGTCCAATTTCTGTGCTGCATTAATAAGCCATATTTGCAACTGTTCTCTCAGACATCCACAATTTTTATGGAAGAGGCTACATTCTAACTGGAAAAGATTCTAGACTTATAATACTGGAATGTAGTGGCAAATGACTTGGCTTCCATAACAATAGTTGCCTGAAACCACCCCACATGAAGGGGTTTTTCATGATTTGGAGCATCTTCCATAGTGGCCATTTGCTGCTGCTACTTTTTTTTAATCCAAAATAAAATGCCAGATTTTTTTTTTTAGTCAAGGATGTGAATTCTTCTCAGTATGTATGTTTAAGATCTTTAACAAATACATTTGTGACATTATCAACAAGAGTACTTCCATTGCTTGTTCAATTTCAACAGTATCATGCCACCTTATGAACATCTTCATAACCATTAATAAGGTATATAAATGAAACTGCTCCATGTAGTAAAATATGCAGCATTCCATAATGAGATTCATTGAAAGATATGCATGCTGTTCTTAGTTACAAAGCAATGAAATGCATTTGAGGGAATTACTGGAATGTGGTGGCAAATGTATATAGTTGTAGAATGTATCTGGTATGCATTAAGGGTCTGTAGCTAAAAATGATTGTAGACATTACAGTATTTTTCATCGCTTAATGTGAAAGTTAAATTTATTACACCAACTTTAAAATAAAGATGCTACTCAATTGTATAATTTGTTATTTCATTGGAGAAACATCCAGTGCTTGCTACTTCACTAATATTTAAGTCTAGAATCTTTTCCAGTTAGAATGTAGTCTCAGAAGAAAATGAATTTCTCTCATGTTTCAGGCTCATTCCCTGTGGTTTTTGGAATTAGCTGAGGATTGATATTGCGCCGTTGTGTGGAATGTGCTTGGAATTGCAGTCTGCTTAATAGGATTATTGTGCAGCATATGGCAAAGCCATTTTTTGTCATTGCTAGACACTACAGTTATACCACAGTTCCTTTTCCATGTATTATAAAATAACAGGTTGAAAGCAGGATTGGTAGAGGCTTGGCAAAATGTTATTTTTTATTATTAGAATGATTGCAGGAAAAAAAATTAAATATAAGTCATTTATATTTTACTGTCTACTTTAGGCATCACTTACCAAACTGATGGAGACTCTTGGCCAGTCAGAGCCCTACTTTGTCAAGTGTATTCGTTCCAATGCTGAAAAGGTAAAACACAAACACGCAATACAAAGTGAATTGCAACTAAAACCAAGGCTTCAGTAACTTGTTATATGGCAATCATTATAACTTAAAGGTCACTTTTTAAAATTTAGTGTCTTCTTGTTCTCCGAGTTCAGTTTAGGAATACTTTTGCATACCGGCCTCCTTCATATCAGCTAGTTTTAAATCCTTCTCCAAAGCAAAAATCCCATTTTTTAATTATATATGTTTTTTACAAACAGGTAAAGTTGTTGACAAATTTAAGGTTTGTTGATCAACTGTCTTTGATGGCAACCAAACAGCGCCTTAGTAGCAGGGATATTTAATGAATATGGCAGCGTCTTCATTAATAAATATTAACAAGCTTAATTCTGTAGGAAACGGAGGTATTTTTAAAATTCTCAAAATTGCTTTGAATGAAAAGTACACCAAGCAATCAAAATAAGAGCCTCCTGGTTCCTTGAAGCTGAGCATAAATGTTGTTTAATTGTGAATTCTGGTGAAGCCCACCTTAGATTTGGCATTTACAGATTTGTCAAACTACTGAATCAATGTGTTGATTTGTTTGTGGTTCTAAAACTGCTTCTAATTTAGGCTGGTGAAAGCATGATGAATTCTTGAGAGATTTTCCGTGGGGTGTGTGTGTGTGTGTGTGTGTGTGTGTGTGTATTGATTCTGCCCACGTTTCCTTGAATGGCAAGATTCAACTCCCAGGATTGTTTGCTGAAGATATTTTTTTTTTGTAAGCACTAAAGTATAACTCTTTCTTATATTCTCTATGCATCACACTATATGAGCAGCTCTTCACTTGTGCTGAGCAAAGTTTAGAAACTTCTGGAAGCTATAATTGTGGCACCCTCACCTCCCAACTCCTTATACACATGCTCACACTAGCCTTTTCTCATATCTTCTTTGTCCTCCACAGTGGTAGCAACATAGTGTTTGAATTTCTGTCACTTCCCTGAGCTTTTGGTCTTCTTTATTCTCTTTTCACTTCTTTTGCTCCTTTTCTGGTTTTATATTATAGGACTATTCAATTTGATTATCAATTTTTTCCTGCCCCAGAGGTCTATGGCCTCACAGGCTGTCTTTAAATGTTATCTGCAATGCAAGGGAATAGTCTCATGGACAGCCATCACAAATGTCTCTTGTGTCTCAGGTACAAACATCCAGTTCATGCCTACGTAATTGCCAAGAATTCATTAGCCAAATGGATTGCAACTAAGGGGTCAAAGAGACCGGCAGCCTAGAGTGGCCTCTGGCCACTCCAGCCCCAGTCACTCCCCATTTGGCACGGGACCATGGATTCTGGTCACCATGGTCCCAAGGCCAGCTGCCACCGAGGTCCTGAATGGGCCGCCAGCAAGGAGCACTTTTTTGTGTTTCTTTTGCTGGTGGCCCCAGGCTGCCTTAGGTGGCCATGGCATAGTTCGGCCTGATCCAGGGGCATGCGTCATCTGTATGCCACATCCCTGGATCGGCCCAATGCCAGCGCTTTTGGTCCATTTGTTTCAGACCTAAGTGAGTCACCAAGCTGGCTGAGGCATCTCATTTGGGGAAATTTGTGCATTCTGTTGAACCACTACAAACTATGACTGAGTATTCATTCTCATTACCCCCCTCCCCCTCACTCTGTATATAGTAGCTCGGAAAACAACATCTTTATTTGTATACTGTGTATATAATCATGTATAAGTCTAGAAATTTAGGTCAAAAAATTGACGCCAAAAAACCTGACTCAACCTATCCATTAGTCAATTTAAGTACTGTATCTTAACTCTTATTTAAAAGAAGGAACCATCCCCTGGTGAAAAGCAAGAACATAATCTGTGCTGGAAGTACTGACCCCCTCTATTGTCTCATTCATCCACCCTTAAGAGTGAGCACAAAGATTTATGTCTGCTTGAATTTTGGAAGTTCTTTGACATTGTTTTGCTTCATCCTTTGTTATATGCCCCTAAATTTTACCCTTGACTTATCCAAGGGTGATATCAAAATCCATAATTTTGGCACCCAAACCTGCCCTTGATTTATACATGAATTCGACTTATAGTCGAGTATATAGGGTATATTCAACAATGAAAGAGGTTTACGTTTTCATCGTAACATCATCATCATCATCATCATCATCATTTTTTTTAAAGTTCAAATCTAAACTAAGACAAACAACAAACTATACTAATATACAGATTCTTAAATTAAACTGAATAAACTGAAAGCAAAAATGTTTTCACTAATTCTTTCACTAATTAGTTTTCACTAATAAAATCCATCTTTCAGTAAGTCAGTTATTCTCCTGATAGTTAAGTTCTGTTTTATAATAAATTAATTTAAACATTAAAGCCACTTCCCACAACTTTGTTAGCCAAGTTATCGTTGGAGTGGTGTTTTTTTCCTGCCAAAACTGGGCAGGACATATTTTAGCTGTCCTGAATAAAGAAGTAATCATCTGTAAGTCAACATGCTCTACAGTTATATATAATATGCATAACAGAATTGCTTTGGATGTTTAAGCAAGCTATATCTTGTTAAGAATTTAATTACACAGTTCCAATAGTGTTTATATTTTCTGACATTTCCCCAAAATGTAAAGATAGCTTTTGTAATTTTACATCTCTAAGAGAACATTTAATTTGATTGATCTTTCTCAGTTTATGTGGAGTGAGATGCCAGTGTGAAAACTGAGAACATGCTTGTGTTTGAACTTCAAAATTAGATGAGGAGTTGGACAGTGACCATGAATTTCCCAGTAGTGCTAAGCAAATTGACTTGAGCAACTATTCACACTTGCCAGTGGTGCCCCAAATCCTAATTTCTTTAAGGTCTTTAAGGTCTCAGAAGCCATCCAATAGGAAATCTTTCTGCCTAACATGGTCTACTTTCTGCTGTTACACTTTATCAACTACTTTAATTATTCATTTGACTTTTTGTCTTTCATTCTTATATTAGAAGACAAGAGACTGAGGGGTTTTTGTTGCCTAGTGGGCACCAGATTCTTCTTTCTATAAAAAGGAAGGTAGTGCAAACATGTGTACAAAGAGGGGAGTGTGAGTTTCCACCAAAATCTTTCTCTTACAGTAGTTTCTAAATTGTGCTGTGCCTAGGTGCAGAGCTCATATGTGTGATTCCGTAAATGACAACTCAAAGAACCACAGGTAAGCAATGGTATGGCTTAACAAAAAGAAAAGTAACCTTATATCTCATTGCTGTTAGAGCTGTTCAGGCATAATGTTATCACTCTCATAAAACATAACAAGACATCAAAAGTAGATCACAAGCTCTCATGCTCATTTCTCTCCCTCCCCCCTTCATTTAAGACAAACTATATGTTATGAATTCATGGATGTTAAGAGTTTGCAGTTTAATTTCAGAGTTTGTAAAACTGTTCCATGTTCTGGTTTGAATTTAACCATGATTAGTATTAAGAGTGGTATAAATCAATGCATTATTGTTAGCTTTGAAAAAATGGGTGGATTTTGCATGTTCAGTAGAAAGGAAGCATCTTAGGCCTCTGTGAAATCAGGAAAAATATTCTTAATCTTGGAGGCAATGCAACCAAAGAGAAATGTGTTCTGGGAAACCTGTACACAATATCTGTAAGAAGAAGTTGTATTCCCAGATTGCAGATTTAGTAGTGAAGCTCTTCTTCTATGAGTTTCAGTCATGTCTACAAGCATATTTATCTGAAAGAGCTTATATTTAGCATTCAACCACCTTTCCCCATTGTATCTTTTGCTTTTCCAGCTTCCTCTGAGATTCAGCGACAACTTGGTGCTTAGGCAGCTGCGGTACACAGGAATGTTAGAGACGGTGCGCATTCGGCAGTCAGGGTACAGCTGTAAATATTCTTTCCAGGTCAGATAATCTTGATTCAGTTCTCCCAAACATTTCTAAGCAGTGAGGCTGAGGGCAGTTGGGCAAAGCTTTCATTGTACAGGGGACTGCATAACCTAAAGAAGTATATGAAAAATGTTACGCTGAAATTAGCCTCAGAATTAAAACTGACAGAACAAGTAGCCATCTCTAATTGATGCTTCAGGCTTATAGAGCTATAGCTGGAAACGTTTCTTGTGAGGTATATCAGCCCATTTAGTATGGTTGCTTCCTAAAGATTTAAAGGTAAACATATAAACAGTGAGGGTAAAAACAAAACAAAAGAAAACAGCACCTGAAAGACTAGGGATGTGGAACTTTCAGCTTGTGGAGATGTAGAGAATGCCCCTCATTGTCCCCAAAGCACTACTCCTTCAAAGACAGAAGATAGAGGTAGGAGAGCAACTAATTAGTAGCCTTGGCGCATAAACCTCAAGACCATAGCTGAATAGGCTTCTCCCCTAAATATATTTCCTTTATCATGGAAGCGAGAGTGAAGCTAGCTTTGGACTAAGGAAGTACCTCACAGCCACACAAGGCTGTGCTGCTACCAGTCTTCCTAAATCTCATGATCATAGAGAAGTGATACAAGCTTGGGATTCAGGTGGTATCTGGAGGAGTGTCTTATCCAGGCATTTGCCTAATCTTTTTGCACAGTGCTTGCAATCCTAGTGGGGAGAATTAGTAGTGGGAGAAACCAGTAAATCACTTGGGCAGTGTTTTGTGGGATAGCTCTTCCAAGCACTGACTTGAGTCTCTGTGCAAACAGATGCACTGAGGATTTGTGTCTTTGTTCTTGGAAAAGGGGAGAATGGGGGCTTATGTTCAAGAAAGAGGAATCAGTTCCTCTCCAGATTGGTCTGGAAATTAATCCGGCTGTAGGACCAATCCAGTTCCACACCCTTGCTGTGGGTGAATGGTGCTAAAAATAGTGATAGGACTTTATTTCTGGCTGTGAGTGTAAGAAGGCAGTGTAAAAACAAAAGTACAAAAGGCATCTAAAATGTAACATGTTACTCAGCCTAAATGTTTGCATGTTCTCCTGCATTATATTTGTGCTCTTGAGTTACTTAATTTTACACAAATGCAAAATTTAAAAAACTTACTTACTATACATGTAAACTGCTTGGCCAGAGTTTTCCAGATGTTAAACAATACATTGAACTATATGCAGTGATCCCTGTAGTAAACTTAGGTGTTGATTTCCATAGATTTAATTTCTGAAGTTTTGGCAGTTCTGTCAATTCCTCCTTCAAAGAGAATTATTTTTGCAGGACTCTTGGATCCTTCTTTATTTTATACTTTTAAAAGTATGAAAATATGAAAAAGTATATTTTCAAAACTATAAAATGCTGAAATCCTTATTTACTCACTACAGAGTTGTCTTTCTTGAAGGGATTTTTAAATCCCCTCTGCTATTTGTTAGCATTAGTTCTTGTAGAAGATATTTAACAAGAAGAACCGGCTAACCCCATTCAGGTCAGGATGCTATTTCCCAGAAGGAAGAGTTTGCTATAACATGTCTCCTCTTCTAAGGGGAAACACATATGTAAAATAGAGATGTACAATCCATGTAGGTTTCTTTTTGTTTTGTTTTGCTTTTTTCAGATATCACTCATCATGAAACTTGCTTGGACAATCTCCAGCATAACATTTTTCACACAATCTGTGGGAAGGGAATATTTACCAAAACTTTTCTGATTAACTCTTGTCATATAAATAAGCAAGCTACAGATATGATAGGCAATGAAGTCTATACATTTCCTGGTGTCGGTAATAACAGTCCATTTAGGTTTGTGTACATAAATGTGCTTCTGTAGATACAATTGACTAACATGAGATTTTACAATAGAAAGAAAAAATGTATGTTTATAGCCTAATGATTGTCATGGTGGTGTCTAATTTTCTAGGACTTTGTAGACCATTTCCATGTGCTTCTTCCACGAGGCACTATCCCATCTAAGCAAAACATCCAAGATTTCTTCAGGAGAACTAAGACTGACCCTGACAATTACCAAGTGGGGCGGATGATGGTAAGTTTTACCTCTAGCAGATTGCTCTTTGGTACAGTATTGAGAATGGATCTCTTTGAGCGAAGACAGATAGTACTGCTTATGAATGTGTAAAGTCAGGTTTTTTAGGAATGTAGTAATTAGAGCCCAAAAGGAAGACTGACACACCAAAAGCTTCTTCCTTTGGGAGGTAGGCTATGCTAGACTGCCAGAAGAAGGTACTTCCATCAATGCCATATTCTGTTCATTTTCATCTATCTGAGCAGTAGTCTAATGTTGAATTAAAAATGAACTTAATTTTCCATAATATATGGAAAATAGTGTATGTGTGTACATTTCCTTTTAAGACTTGTACTTATTTCTATAGTACTCCTTCAGGTATCTTAGGTGTGTTACAGACGGCCCAGAAGGGGCAGTCTCGCGCCGCTACCGGTTGCAGCATCCAGGAACTGCAGCAGCCAAACGGCACGGTTCCTGGACGCTGCAAAGAAGGAGCGCGATTTTCGTGCTCCTTCCTGTGGCCTGGAAGAGACGCTGCAAGTGCCGAAGCGTGCACTCGCAGCGTCACTTCTGCTGCATGACGTGCGGACGCAGAACGTCTGCTACGTCAAAATGGCGGCGCCCATCTGTATGCGGCGCCGCCATTTTGACATAGTCATTACATGTGAGGGGCAAGGCGCGTCTGGAAGCACAGCCCCTCGCGCGTAATGACAGCGCGATGATGGCGCCTCATGGGCCCGTCTGTAACGTGCCAAAGTAAGAGTAATGTGAGAGTAATCCACACAATGCAGGTTTCTAAGTTTCTATAGCTGCAGGCTGCATTATGCCTGAGGGATAGGTTTTAAATACCTGATGATAGGACTCAGTACCTCTGCATAAATCTCTAGAGGTGGACAGAATAATGTATTTTAAATGTATTTTGATACTTGCACAGTTACCTGCATATTGCCAGAAATCCTCTAGGTGCTTGGTAAAGTGGTCATAGAACCCACTGGTTTACCTTAGGCAAGTCACACGCTCAGCCTCAGAGGAAGGCACTGACAAATCCCCCTCTGAACAAATTTTGTCAAGATACCCCATAATAGCATCGCCTTAGGCCTGCCATAAACCGGAAACAACTTGAAGACACACAACAAAATTGGACTATGGTCCAAACCACACTGCAGAAATAATCCAGTTTTAGACTGCTTTAACTGTGCTGGCTCAATGCTAAGGAATTCTGGGAACCATAATTTTGTGAGACATTTAGTTTTCTCTATCAGAGAGCACTGTTCCACAACAAACTACAATTCCCAGGATTCTCTAACACTGAGCCAGGCAGTTAAAGCAGTCTCAAACTGGATTATTTGTGCAGTGTGTTTTGGACCTTTGTTGTATAGGAAGAGACATTAATCAGCTTCATTTGTGAATGAATGTATATTACTTATTGCTGTCATGTTGTGTGTATTAGGTTTTCATGAAGGAGCAGGAGCGACAGCTTTTACAGGGCCTGCTGCATGAGGAGGTGCTGCGAAGGATCACCCTACTGCAGAGCTGGTTCCGTACTATGCTCTATAGAAGGCATTTTCATAATTTGAGGCAGGCAGCTGTTGTTATACAGGTTGGTGTTAATTTCATGATTTCAGTTATTTTATAGTATTTAGCATTTCTACAGCTTCAGGAAAAGAGCACTATTACCTCATTTTTCTTCAATACGTTTCCATTTTTCTCATTTCTTGCCCTTGATTGACAAGGGTGTCTCACACTGGGACTTCTTCCCTCCTAAAGCCAGTCGGTAGAAACCTCTCTATCCCAAAGGGATCCAGTTACAGAATTTCTGTTCTGAGAGAACAAAGACATACCTGTGTTCGCACACACATGCATTTGCTTATAGCTCCACTCTCCTTTTTCAGAAGCCTCATAGCTAGCAACTTCCTTCCATTCTACAGCTAAGGACATCTGTCCATGTGGCTTTTTCTCTGGGAGAAAAAAGTCTTCATGGTTCTAGAACCCACAAAAGCTTTATTGCAATGAACCCTCTCCTGCATCTTTCCAAGTGCTATTGAAGCAACTTTGTCTTTCTTCAACTGTCTTCCTTTTCCACAGCAAAGTTTCTTTTCACACACTCCTCCATCCATGTACTCAGTCCCACACTGCTGTTGCCATG
The DNA here is from genome assembly GCF_019175285.1 of Sceloporus undulatus. NCBI lineage: Eukaryota > Metazoa > Chordata > Lepidosauria > Squamata > Phrynosomatidae > Sceloporus > Sceloporus undulatus. Next base: position 156,760,673 of record NC_056527.1, read on the forward strand.
TGCTTCTCACTTCTGTTACCCCTAAAAAGAACGTTCAGTGGGTTATCTGCACCAGCTTTTGGGGGATACCACCCTCTTAGGCAGATGGCAAAGGCCATCTAACTTGGAAATCTGTTACTACTTTCCCACTCCTTCGGGAATATGGAGGATCAACTCATTCAGCTAGTTCATCTCTTTAGGTTTTTTCCCTTCCCTCTAACAGGGAAGCTTAATTGTGTCCATGCAGCAAAGCACTGATAGAATTAAGGGGTTAATAAGTAATCTTTATTCTTAACAAGGAAAACGTCACCAAGTCATCGAATTTCATAAACTTGGAGTTTATCAAACAGTAGTATGCCTTATACCAGTGATTCCCAAACTCTGGCCTTCCAGGTGTTTTGAACTTCAGTTCCCAGAATTCCAACCAGTTGCCAAAATGGATGAGGCTTCTGGGAGCTGTAGTCCAAAAACCTGGATTCTCAGAGTTTGGGAATCACTGCCTTATACCAACAGCCAAATCAAGAAAACAAATACAAATCACTAATACAGTAAGCTAGACATCACTTTTCTGCTTATATACAGAGTGATTTTTCAACTGCCATGATTGAGGAGAGAGATCTGGCAGCTTCCCAAGCTTCATACCTCCCAGAGTTCTCCAGACAAAAGAAAAGGAAAAATGCCACAGAAGAGAATATAAAATCAAGGACAATCACTCTTGAGGAGTTTGTTTACATCCATGTTTTGACATTTCTCCAAAGCTTGATTGGTCATTGATCATTACATCTCTATACTTAATTACTCTATACCTTTTATTAAATGGGTGCTGAGTCATGCTACTTACCACTTTGTAAGGCTGTTCTCTTTTAATTCCCTTTTAGAAAAGTTGGCGTCTTTATTTGTTAAGGAAGAAAGCTGAATCTGAAGACACCCCAGATAATTCAGTCTATTTAGACAAGGCAGCGATTGTTCTTCAGGCCCACTGGCGAGGCTGGATGGCAAGGCGAAGATTCCAGCAGATGCGGATGGCAGGCTTTATTATCCAGAGGTCTTGGCGGGAATGTCTGAGACGCAGGCATGCTGCAGCTACTATCATCCAGGCAAAATGGCGAAGCTGCCATACCAAGAGTGTCTATAGGTATAAAAGAAACAAAGTAATTTTGTTGCAAGCAGCATATAGAAGATACAGAGCACAAGAAAGGTAATTACAGCCTTTAAGGAAGGAATCATGTGCATCCAGATGAAGGAAAAAATCAGAAACTTGGTTACTTTATATACCACCCGGTCAAGAGATCTCAGAGTGGGATTCAAATAAAATGAGTGGAACCAGTTTAAAACAATTTAAAATAACAATAATTTAACAGGCTAAAAGCGTAATTAACCATTAACAGATTAAAACAGGCAGTTTACATACATAGGAAATCTGCTAAATACCTTTCACTGTCTATGTGAAAACCAAGAGTTTGGTTTGTAGAATAAATAAACAACCCCATGTCTTTTAGAATTTGGTATTCAATTATTTCATTTTTTATGGAATCAGCCAGGGCACAAACGTTCTCCAGTCAATTCTTTTCACAACTGGTTAAAACCATATCATGATACATCACAGCAAAACTACTGTGTTATTGTTATGATACAGTCATTTTTTGTTCATGAATGATGTTTTTAAACTGTTAGAGGAACTAGCTTTGAAAGGAAGCAGAGGTCATGACCAAGGGGACATTTTGAGCTATGAATGCAGTATCTGATATCTTTTTCTCATTTTAAAAAAACAGGTTTAGAAATTTAAAGGAGCAGAGCTTAAAAAGAACTCCACTGAAAAATGGACTCACAATTAAAGAAGATGATGGACTGGAACAAGGGAATGGCTTGAACATTAAGGATACAGATCCCTCTGAATGGGAAGATTGTTCATTTGAAGAGAGAGTGAAAGCTGTAGAAAAGCATAAATCAGGGATGGAAAATAGAGTAAGTGAAATAGATCCCTTGGATAATTCTGGGATTTCATTATATAAACACCATGAAAGAGCCAACAGCCAGAGTGGAACAAACATGGAAGAGCAAATTGTTGTGAGAGAGAGACCAAAGTCACTGGAAGACCTGGATCAGAAAAAAGGAGTTCGTGCAAAACGAGAGAGCCGGCGGATGCGTGAATTGGAACAAGCAATTTTCAGTTTGGAGTTGCTTAAGGTTCGGTCCACTGGTGGGTCATCGCCATCAGAGGAGCACCAGTGCTCCCCTGAGTTTATTTCTGAAGAGATTCACTCTCCCCGGGGAACACCAGAGAGTGAAAGCTCTCAAGGAAGTCTAGAGATGCTGAGCCATGAAGAGATTCAGAAAGGGAAGTGGGATCCTATGTTGCTGCAGGAGCATGATGCCCAACTTTTTCCTAGAAACTTGTTACCGAGTAGCCCTCAACTGGACGATGTTCAAGGCATGCCAATCTTTGCTGCTGATGTAAATAGCAATGTGCCAGATAGAAAACAGTCAGTCTCAAGTTCTGAATTACCAGAGTGCCTTGCAACTAAAGAGCAGTCAGTTTGTGACCCCCAGAGAATAATGCATAATGTACACACAAGAGAACCACTAATTTCAAGCAGTCTCCCTACATTTTACCTGCCTCCACAGGACAATCTGAAGTCTGGTCATTCAGTGATACAGAACAATTTAAGGAACAAACAAATGGAAACGGGGCGCACATTTTTGTTTCCAGAAGTAAAGAAGAATGCTAAATTGGAAAATCAAGAGCAAAGCTATCATGGGGAGTGTGAGCCTTCCTTCAGTAAAGAAGATGGCTCAGCTCTTAAAGCGTCAGAGATTCCTTCTTCAGATTCTGTTATCAAGAAGCTGGAGAAGCTCAATGTGGAGAAAGAGGAGCGTAGGAAACAAAAACAACTGCAGAATGAGAAAGAAATGATGGAGCAGATACGGCAGCAGAAGGAAATTTTAGGGAAACAGCGTAAAGTTTTTGAAGAGCTTGAAAGGCAAGAGAACGAACAGAACAGGATCAGAGAGTCCTCCCAAGGAACCTCACTCAAATCACCAAAGAAAACAACTGGGCCTCAGTCAGTCCTCATTGTGAATCCCCAGAACAGAGGGAAACATTGCCTTGGAAAAAATTCAGAGCCCACAACTTCTTTGAATAGTACAGCTCTCACTGCCATAAAAAAAGGAAGCCCACCTGCCAGCCAGTTGACCCAAAAGGAAAGGACTGTCATCATGATCCTGGAACAAAAGGAAGGTCAAGTTCCAGTGGCCAAGGAAGGGTCAGCCAGTACGGAACAGTTAAATTCACAGATGGCTGCTGAGTCTCAGGAAGGCTTGAAGAATCCATCTGCAAGGGAGAAGCGGTTCAGGTTGCCCAGAATTCCTAGCCAGGGCACTGAAAACTCATCCAGTGAAACTAGAGTTGGTTCCATTTTCTTTACCCCAAAGGACAGTTACATGGGCATTAGGTGAGTGTGTTGGTGGGATACTTCCATTTTTAAGATGCTATTACATAAAGCATCCTGAAGATAACACTTTTCCCAGGGGGGAGATAAAGAAAAGCAATTCCTCTACCAAAAGTTTGAAAAAGGGAAATATATGTATGCATGCACATTGAGTCAATATCAAAGCATGTATACAAACAACCAACAACATTGGATTTTCAGAGCCCCAAGAATTTGACTGCAGTTGTCCTAGATGTATATTCTTTTGTATGTCACTTGTTTGTAGGAAGTTTATATTTTAAATAAATAAGGTGTGTATTTTTAGTGATTTTTCCCTGAAGATTGTAGGGAAACAGTAACATTCTCTTTTAGTAGTAAACTGCCCCTTTAATGGTTTTGCCTATCATCAGCAATTGTCACAGACCATTGCCTGGGCTTTGTATCATGTCCTTTGACTGTAGCTGGTGACTTGATGGTGCTTTCCCAAAAGTATGTGTTTTTGAGTATGTTTGGCACCTGTTGCCTGTTAAATTAAAAAATGTTGTTTTCTGGTTTCAGCAAAGTATCTTCAACTCATCAGTTGGTTTCAAAAGAAGAACATAAAAAGCCCCTAAAGATTTCTGGACCTGGTAAGGGAGAGGTAAGCAACTGTTTTTTAATTGATCAGGCTTCGTCTGCTGGCTGCCTTCCAAAATTATGAGGAGTTGGTACAGGTAATACAGAAGCATGAAGGGTATGGGCAAGTCCTCCAAACTAACCAAAAGCTAATGTGTTGGGGAGAAGTCAAGTAAAAACATTCATGGACAATGTACTATATGGAAGGAATACTTTTATGAGGAGGAACATTCAGTCATGGGCACTCTTACTTGTAGCCTGAAGGGCAACCCAGCCACAGGTGTGTCCCTCATTCAGAACTAGAGGCTCATATATATTTGCCAGAATACTTTGGGCTGGCCCTGAATTCCCCCCGATCTCCCCTCACCTGCCACGGCTTTGGGGGGAATGACGCACAGCTGCCTTTCTACGTGGTCCTTGCGAGCTGGCTACTGCTGTTGCTGTGGGCACAAGTCACTCTGAGGTCAGAACAAGGGGCCAAGCCTGACTTCAGAGCAAGTCCTGCCCACAGAGCAATTTGGCAGAGTTGCTCACAGGAATTGTGTGGGAAGGGAACTGGCCATTGTTACTGCATTTTGGTACATATTTTTAAAGGTAAGTCTTTTTAATGCAGATCAAGAGGTAGAAACCCAGATCATATCAGGGCATTGTATAAACAGCCTGGACCCAATTTGGGTTTGAGACGTGCATCATGTAAACAGAACTCAGTAAACCTGGGGGGAGGTTATAAGTAATTTCTGTGAGACTAGGAGAGGGGAGGGCAGCTATGAAAGAACTAGAAAAGATCCTAAGGAGAAAATATACATAACAAAGAACTAAAAAGTTAGACCCATACAAGCCATTGTATTCCCCATAACCATGTATGGATGTGAGAGCTGGACAGTGAAGAAAGAGGATAAGAATAAAATCAACTCATTTGAGATGTAGTGCTGGAGAAGTGTGGTGAGGATACTGTTGACAACCAAGAAGACAAATGGATTCTTGAACAGACCAAGCCTGATCTCTTTCTGGAAGCCAAGATGACAAAACTCAGGCTGTCATACTTTGACCACATCATGAGAAAGCATGACTCATGGGGAGGGGGGGAGCTAGGAATCATAGAGCACAGAAGTAAGAGATGAGACCATATGCTAGATGGACTCAAGCAAAGAGTCCTGAGCCTGCAGGAACTGAGCAGAGCAGTGGAGGACAGGGGGTCTTGGAGATGTTTCATACACAGGGTCATCATGGGTCAGGGTCAACTTGAAGTTATTTAACAACATAAGAAGCTCTAGGTCCATGTTCTGCTGTGGATTATCCTTCTATATAAGTTATATTAAAAATAATTGTACTTTCCATTTTTAATTTCCTCCCATTATTTTTATCAGTTTCAGTTACAGTATACTTTCTCTGTACTGTCATGTACTGTCATTCATTTGCTTGTTTGGTACCAACATGTTTTTTTTTTAAGTAATGTTTGAATTTGGAAATAATTTTATTGTTTAGCTCCTCCTTACTGTTGCATGTTCCCCATTTTAAGCATCAGCAGAATCACCTGTGTTTTGTTTTGTTTAAAACATGTTCATGTTATTTGTTTTATCATTTGGTATCAAGCAGGTTGCCAGACCAGCCCATAAAAAGAAAGCCCGCATGGCACGGACACGCTCCAATTTCTTGACTAGAGGTGCTTTTGCTGATTGGGAGGGGGATACAGAGGAAGAGGATTGCGATGACAGTTTTGAATTCCTTGTCTCCCTTGACCAACCTCCTCACCCTGAGTCCATCTGTCCAGCCAGACTTGGGCAGCCCTGTCACAGTGACTCTGAAATGGTAATTTATCCAACATGCAGCTTTGTGGGAGCATTTCTTGGCTAACCCTTAGCTGTACTGACACCCTCCACTGCTATTTCTCCCATCTTTCCATCGCACTGATGGCGGATAACCTTTAAGAACACAGTTACAAGTACTTTGAATCCTGTTGTCACTTCATACCTTCCTCTGTTGCTCTCTCTGTCAGGTTCTAACATTACACCCCACTTTAATAGGGCTAAAATTAGAATTACCCTGCAGTCTATTTTTACATAGGCTCAGCCAATGAATTTTTAAAATTAAATAATAAAATAAAAATCCAGGAGTGGGGTTGTGCAGCTGAAATAGTGGGCCCAGGTTTGATGTTAATTGAGGAGGGAAACAGTTAGCCCTGTGCCAGTGATTGTCATTCACAGGGTAGTCTGCAGCAGCGGTAGCAGCAGGCAGGCAGCAAGTCTCCTTTGCCTGACTCTGGGAGAGTATTATACAGTCAGCCCTCTGTATCTGCAGATTCTTTATTTACAGATTCAACCATCAATAGCTTGAAAATATTCAAAAATATATAAAAATTCCGAAAAGCAAAGCTGGATTTTGCTTTTGTACATAAGAGACACTATTTTACTATAACCTACGCCCTTCAGATTATGTTGGATTCCAGTAACAATCAACCCCAGCCAGAATGGCCAGTGAGGCTTGATGGGAATTGTAATCTATCAAAATCTGAAAGGCTAGTGGTTCACAGTCCTGTCTGGAGAACCTGAGGGGTAAACCTGGATCTGCATGCAAAACACATGCTCTGTCATTTAGAACATAGTTCCAGTTTTCGCTTCTCATCCACTGTAGGAATGTAATTAACTAACAACACTAGAAGATTGCACTTAGCATGTCTTTATCTCAGGTTTGTATAGCAATGCCAGACTGTACTGCTTCTATTTCATGCTCTGTTTGCCCTACTGCCTAAACTTGCTCAATAATTTGCTATCTTGGCTCACTGCAGTGCAACAGTAATTTGGAAACTGCAAAACAGACAATAAAAACAGTATAATAAAACAGCAAATAAAAGACTTATTCTCTCTGTCTCTGCCAAGGAGAGCATCTGCATCTGTTCCATTATAAACATGCCATAATAATCTGTTTTCTTAAAATGCTACAGGATTTTCTTTTCTGTTTGCTGTGAAAGACTTTACATGGCTACTCCTTTAAAATTTACCACCCAGACAGACTGATTGGTAAAGGGCAAGGTTAAAGTAGTACATTTCATAGGCACATAGCAGATAATCTTCTTTATGAATAGGTACTTTAGACTCAAAAGCACTCTATATTTATGTAGTTTTTTATGCTACACTTAACATGACTGGGAACAGAGCTTCAGAAATTTGTTGTGTACTTGAATATCTTAGACATGGAATCATAGAATTGAAAGAGACCACAAGGGCCATCCAGTCAAGCTTCTTGCCATGCAGGAACTCCCAATCAAAACATCCCCGACAGATGGCCATCCAGCCTCTATTTAAAAACTTCTAAAGGAGACCATTACACTCTGAGGGAGTGTCTTTCACTGTCAAACAGCTCTTACTGTCAGGAAGTTCTTTCTAATGCTGAGGTGGAATTTCTTTTCCTGTAGTTTGAATCCATTGCTCCATGTCCTATTCTCTGGAGCAGCAGAAAACAAGCTTGCTCTATTCTCAATATGGCACTGCTTCAAATACTTAAACCAGGGTTATCATATCACCTCTCAATCTTCTTTTCTCCTGGCTGAACATACCCAGCTCCCTAAGTCTCTACTCTTAAAGCATGAGTGTGAATGATTTAGAATTTTAGTTGCATTGAACGTGGAGGTTCTCATCATGTGTTGTTGTGTACCTGGAACAAAGGAGGATGTGATCTGCCTTAAATTAAGTTGTTCTGTTTGGCTGTCAGGCTCCATATTATCTGCTTCGATGGCAATGAAGAAGTTGAAGACTTTCCTATCACTTGCTACTTGATCTTTTAAAATGTTGATGTTCTGAGGTCAGACGAGATCGGGCATGTTCAGGGTGGTATGGCCCCCAACAAGCTGGGTACTCATCTTACCAACCTACAAAAGGATGGAAGGCTGAGTCAACCTTGGAGCCTTGGGATCAAACTCAGAACGTTGTGACTGCAGTATCAGCATTTAAGAAATAGGTTTTATGTAATCATTCTGAAAATTCTGGAATGCATTTACATTTAGATACAGAGTTTATTTTTGTGGAATATATCAAAAATTTCCCATTTGATAATTTTGAATTAACTTTGAAAATAACACTTACTTACACCTATGCCATTTTGGAATATAAAAAGACAACAAATACTATTTCCAGATTGTTTTGTAATACATGAAGTAATTTCCTGCTATAAGGGACTGAGGGAGACACAGACATCTTATTAAGTGTGCAGCTAGCTACAAAAATCACGATAGATAGATAGATAGATAGATAGAGATATCCGTGACTTACAGATGGGCTCTCTTATGCTGTTTTGGAATATTTTAGAGCATTTGATGCAAGTCCTTGCCTCTCTAACATGTCTGGCCAGGCTCAGCTTTTCAGTAGTCCAATTTGGGCTAAGAATTGGATTTAAGACTGAAATAACTGTAAACCATGGCTTAAGAGCCTGCCTTTTTTCAGCCTAGAAACTAAGGTTTGCCAGTTTGGGCATAATGGGAATTGATAGTTAACTGGAGATGTCCTGGTTCCTCAGCTATAATACACCCAGAATACTCTGTTATTATAGTTACCACACCTCCAAAAGGTATTGTAATGCTAGAAAAGTTGCAGAAAATTGCAACTCAATTAATGGGGCTGAAGCAAATCCATTGTGCAGGAGGGTGCAATATTTGGGGCTCTTTAGTTTATAAAAACATACAAGAATATGGAGAACAACGCACTAAAAGTATAGATGGTATGGAAACTGGATAGAGATATGTTGTTTTCCTTGTGGTATAAAGGACACTTGCTCATTCAGTGGAACTGAATGGTCGATAATGCGAGACAGACTATTTCTTTGTTCAGCACATAAAGACTGTGGATTTTACTCTTACAGCATTTGGCTTCAAAAGAGAATTAGACAAACTTAAGAAGCAAATCAAGGATAACTGGTCACAAGTATATAACTACTAATAAGATAAGTCAGCTTGTGTCTCAATACCAGCTGATTGTCACCTTCCCATAAGTATTTGGATAGCCACTCTAAGAAACAGGATGCTGGACATAAATCAGCCTGGATAAGGTTAATGTATCAGGGTTCTTAGTTCCGCCGGGGAGGGAAATGGATGAATGCCACTGACGTATGTACATACCCCAGAATTTGGCCAGCTACAAAGCAGTGCAGATACCAACTGTTGTTCACCGCCCAGATTGGCTTTGCCACCGGGCGGTATAGAAATAATAATAATAATAATAATAATAATAATAATAATAATGACAGATAGACTATCTACACCTTGCCAGCTAAATCGATATTTGTATGTAAGGGCTGTTCTATAAATGGTGTGTAGATCTTATTTGCATGTAAATATCTTTGAATTGTTTCCAGCAGTAAAGCTGAGAAAAGGAAAACTGAAACATTTCCTTAGAAGAACTGCTTCAGTTGGCATTAGAACAGGAAGTGCACAGCTCATAGATATAACTTAGGAGGCTGGACTAATCCAATTTCCTTTACTCCAGCCCCCATTCAGTGCAAGCAGGAATGACAAGCAGGTGTAACCATATTGACCGAAGTAAATATTGTGCACATATCTTTATTAAAGAAATAATAAATAAACAATAAATCAATAAACCTAATTGTATTGACAAGGTTCCAATAAACAAGGTTCTATTTGTACTTCCTGTTCAAATCTGAATTTCCAATAATGCCAAGCCCGCTCATCCATCCACCTCCATTTACCCAGAAATGTTGTTATAACAAGCAGCTTTATAATAGCCCTTTACGGGTAGGTTGTGAGGCATTATCAGAAGTAAAATAATTAGGGTGTATAGCCACCCACTGTCAGCTTCCAAGAATGCCTCAAATAGGCATAAAAAAATATGTGGAGCTGCTTGCTGTTCTTTCCAGTATTGATTTTTTGAGATAGTACTGGCAGGAAAATAATGTGCTGCATATTCGCTCCTTCTGTAACAAGGGACTTGTAGATCATTTCTTTATATATAGCCAGTTCTTTATCAACCGAAAAGAAGCCAAGGCAAGTCATTTCAATTAAAAGCATCTTTACATTGTAAGTATCTTTCTCCACAGCAGCTTAAATAGCTAAACCATTGTAAAATAATTGTGCCTCCTTTATAATATCAAAAGGCACTCTGAGTGCTGAAGTATGTATTGTGCTTGTAATTGTTGCAGATGCTGCAGAGATTCACATCAAGTGAAGGTCAAGCAAAACTCCACAAAACAATGTCTCAAGGAGAGATTGGAAAGCTGGCATCTTCACAGAAGATAATTGCTACAGATGGGAGGTATAAAATGTCTAACAAGAACATATAGGCAAAGGGTACTTGTAGCACCTTTGAAACTAACCGAATGAAAGAAGCTGGTAGCACGAGCTTTTGTAGATTTGACCTACTTCCTCAGAAGCATGTTTGAAATAGAGAATCCAGATATTCCACACTATCAGCAAAAGATGGGAAAATGCAAAATTTATGTTTAATATTTTGCATTTCCTGTATAATATTTAGTGTGGCAACATATGCCTTTCTTACTTCACCCTGATAAAATGTGAGTTTCAGAGCCATGCAGCAGGCAGCAGATACCAATTTGTGCTGTGCACATTTAAGTCATGTAAAAATGCGAAAAATACATATCATGTCACTCATGCTACTTCTGTTGTTATTTTGAATTCTTTAAGCTGCTGTTAGTAACAGTACCAGAAAAGCAAAAGATTTATACGATTTGAAGAGAAATTGAAAAAAATCAGCCCTATATCTGGAATGGGATTTTTGCTCTAGGGTTATTTATTTATTTGCATTTATGAAAGCCTTATATTAATTTTTTTAGCAATGTACAGACAAAACAGAGCAAAACTATTAAAATCTCATGTTCAAAGTTGCAAAATTTGGTGTGTGTGATTGTCACATACTCCAAATGATGTATGTTTGTATCAGACCTCCTATTTTATTAAAACTGTTTGGTGTCATGTGCACTATAATGAATATGATTTGTTCCTCCTTATCTGTTAGATAACTTCTGTTATCATGTTCACTGTCACAGTTGGAAAAGTTGGTCAAGATGCAAGAGGTATTTTAACATTAGTGAAAAGACAGTGAATAAAATGGAGAACCAGACGCAATGCATCTAATCTTTTCTGATTTGTCATTTAGCAGACCTCAAAGAGCCAAGATGAAATTCTGGGGGAAGGGGAGACAGGGAGAGAAGAAAATAAGCCGGGAGAAGCTTGCTACCCAGTCAGAGCTGTTGGAATTCTATTCAGGTCAAGATTTTACAGGTCTACAGCTTGAAGAAGGTAAACTCAGGGTGTGGCATGGTGGCAGCTTAATTCAGATTTCAGATAGAAAAGTGCTAAGAATTTATTTCTTATTCAGGAAACACAAAGAAAATTAAATGGTTAATCACTTAGTAAGGTGGTTGTTTCCATTGGTCTGTCAAGTGATAGGAAGAACATTTTCATGCTTCACCATCTAATCATAAATCAGGGCAAGAAAAAGAACTGGCAAGCTTCTTTTCACTACAGGGCAGGACAGACCAGCTTATACAAAGTGGTTACAAGCACACGATAGTAAGTGACCACTTGATGGTTACTCATCTGGATTCACTCGCAATTTCTCCAAGACACTAAATTTCCTGGGGTGGCCCAGACAGTGCATTAGATGGATGAGCTTCAACTGCTTCTTTACATCAGGACTCCAGATGCAGAAGAAAAGTCTGGGTTTGGGTCATTAATGTTTATAGTATGTGTCTAGAAAATAGTTCTGCTCATTGTTGGACAAGTTTTTGATGAGAAGTATATTTATTTAGTTATTTGCACTCTTAGAGCTAACTCCCCCAAGGAGTCCTGAATTGTCTGGCATTTATCGAAGGGAATGCAAGGAAAACAAAGAGCCATCTCCCAAGGTGAAGCGAAAGCGCAGCCTGAAAATCAGCAGTGTAACTATGGAACCTGCTCAGTGGCAGAATGATGGTCTTCAGATCATAAGCAGTGTCAGAGACTTGAAAAGCATGGATGAGTTTCTTTTGAAAAAGGTAACTTCTCTTCAGAAATGGATATGCCAATAATTGTGTACAATATACCACTTACAGAGAGGTATTCAAGGATCTTTCTAGCAGTGACTGCTAGTCATTATAAATGGGACCTTTCTCAAAGGTATATATTTCAACATATACCAGTTGGGCCAAAATACCAGATTGGAAAGGAAAGTTTTCTTTATCTCTGATTTTGGGGCACTTAATGGAAGCATGTTGCTTGTCATTGCTGGAAATGGTGTGCTGGATTATATAGATTGTGTGGTTGTATCAAGTGGGTCTCTTTTATGTTATCAATAAGCAATAGTATCTTAAAGGAGAGCCATTGTGGTGTAGTGGTTTGAGCATTGGACTATGACTCTGGAGACCAGGGTTTGATTTCCCACTTGTCCATGGAAACAGACCTTGGGCAAGTCACACACTCTCAGCCCCAGAAAACCCTGTGATAGGTTCATCTTAGGGTTGTCATGTTAGAAATGACTCAAAGGCATACAACAACAAGTACCTTATATATATAAATTGGTGAATAATCTGCATAGGATATAACCACCAGTGTTGCAGCCTGGAGGATAGTTTTTGTTATCCCTAGTACAACAGTATCAAAGTGTAGTGCTTTACCCTTCCTTGTAGGTATGCTGTGTAAAGCCTTCACTTATTCTGGAGAAAGGAAATACTTTCACTTTCTCCCCTTTAGGTTGGGGCTAAACCTGCTTCCTTACCCCTAAAGAGGGCAAGCTCTCTCATAGTTGTGTCCCAGATTGTACCTTATTGTTACTTATGCTAGAACACAATGAAATTGAACCCTTCATCCCCACATATGCATTAAGCTCAAAGGCATAATGATAAAGTAATTATGTAATTACTTTGTGATTATTTTGTGATTCACAGATGAATGATCTGGACAGTGAAGATTGTAAAAAAGACACAATGGTGGATGTTGTCTTTAAAAAAGCCCTGAAAGAATTCCGACAAAATATTTTCAGTTTCTACTCTTCAGCTTTGGCAGTAAGTTACAGAATTACTTTATTTTAAATTTAAGAAAACAAAATTTGTTTTCCTGATGCTACACTCTACTCCCCATGCATATTGTGATATGTTGGTTTTCATAGTAGGGATAGTGATTACTCTTAAATGGTTTTTAAGAAAAAGAGATGAAAATATGTTTAGAAGGAACAGAAAGGTCAACTTGACTTCAGCCAAAAATGGTTGAAGCATTATACTGTGAAGAGACCCTCAAATCCAATTGTAATTAATTCTTACAAAATGCAACCCACATCATGAGTTGATATTCTTAAGTCCAGACTTTTGGTGGTTTTATGTAGAATTGACACACCTCTTCCCCATTTATTCCTTTCTTACCAGTTAAATCTCTTAGCAAGAGAAACCAAGGTCTTGATATGCTTTTGAGAATTAGTTTATTCTGTTGTGTTTTTGAGATTTAGTGGTTGCTAGCATCTTATGTTATTCTCTGATCCAGTAGTGCACTTATGCTTCTCTTTTGATTCTAGATTTTTTAAGCCATATTAAGATTTTTAAAGTGTTTTGTGTATTTCTTTAAGAACATGTGGTTGAAAAATGCCATGAAATTGGTAAATTTAAATGGCATTCCATTTTTATTTCCTCTTTGTATGTTAATAGGTGGGTGATGGAAATAGCATCCGGTACAAAGACTTGCATGCCCTTTTTGAACAGATTCTGGAGAAAACAATGAAGTTTGAACAAAGGGACTGGAATGAATCCCCTGTTGGTGTCTGGGTCAATACTTTCAAGGTGTTTTTGGATGAATATATGACAGAATATATGCCTCAAGATTACACTGCCTCAAAGGTAAACTGGTGTAGCACAACCCAGTAAATATTTTGTTCTTACATCCTTATGGATTGTGTTCTTTATGTCTTTGAAACAGTCTCCCTCTTGTGATTTCATTGCCTCTTCAGGCATTGTTTTTCAGAAAATGCAGTTGTTGCTGAATAACTGTGGCACAAACTTTCCTTGCAATTCTGAATATTATTTTTAGTTTTTCTGTGAGAGATGTTAAATAATAGATGTCATTTGAAAGTGATAGCTTGTATTACTCCATGAACTTAAGATCACAAAGCACAATGTTCATTAAGATATTGCATGTGGGCATCTGGGAGCTAGTGTGGTGTAGTGGTCTGAGTATTGGACTAGGGCCCTGGAAACCAGGGTTCGAATCTCTGCTGGACCATGGAAGCCAACTGGGTGACCTTGAGCAAGTTACATTCTTTCAGCCTCAGAGAATGGCAAGGACAATCCCCCTGGAAACAAATTTTGCCAAGAAAACCCTGTTGTAAGTTTGCCTTAGGGTTGCCATAAGTCTGAAATGTTTTGAAGGCATAACAACAATAACAACACCACCATGTGAACATCCCTTTGTTCTACTGTAGTATATGGTTGTGAACCACTCACCTATAAAAATTTATCTTGCAAATGGTAATTATATAACTGTATGAATATTTCATTCTTATGACTTCAATTTTGTATTTAATGGGACTAGAGCATCCATGAATTTTGGTATCCACGAGGGGGTCCTGGAACCAAACCCCAGCTGCCCTGATCGCAGGAAGGAGCGGGATAGAAATAAAAACTTTATTATTATTTTATATACCAATGGCCCACTCTATTATATAAATACCAAAATAATGACAGCTTGGAGAAGGAAATACTATATGAAACAATAACAGTGTATTTGATATAAATACAGTATATATTGTAAGGGACAGAAGCAGAATGATGTGGTGGGGAAGTTGAAAAGACGTAGAAACTGTTGATTGCTTATTTAGTTCCTTACTGTTTTAGATGACAAAAACAGAAAGAAAGAAGAGACGGAAGAAGGAAGCAGATGTTGTAAGCTGACATATTTCCTCTTTTAATTAGAAGTTTCAGTGAGAGATTTGATAAGGATATTACTGTGTTGTTCAGTTAGTGCTTCCAGTGTTGGTGACCATGGAATAATATAATAAATGTATATGTTCACCAGTGATTATGTAGTAGTTATAGAACTCAAAGCATTCAAAGAAAATTTCCATGCATTTCACTTTATGGTGTATGAGATTCATAATCTTGTTCCTTCAACCCACCTAAGCTTGTTACACAAGTAACACAGTATGACACTTTTTAAGCACATGACTGTGTTTGAATTGTCCATTTGGGATTGCATCCAGATTTTGGCACAGAGTATTGAAGTCTGCTCAAGTGTGACTATGTGTTGACCCATCCCATAACTGGCATGTGTAATATGGCATCTGTAATATGTTTAGTTTCCCTAACTGAAATAAAAACAAACCTGCAGCCATCTCAGAGATAGAACAAATTCACTTGTAAGAAAAAAATAGCTCAGAATCTTACAAATATTTTTCCAATATACTGCATTCTCATGAAAATATTTTCCCTAAATACAAAAAAAAAGTATGTAGTTGCACCAGTTGTGTAAATTGCAGAGGGCATAAATTGTTGTGCTCTGATACAACCATGCATCCTGTGAGTCTAGATGGAGTAGCAGGTACTAGAATTTTCTGCTAATGTTCTGATGACTTGGATGCATCATTGGTGTGATTGAGGAGGACATTTTAATTTATTTTAATATATTTTTACATTGTTCAACATAACAAAATACAGCTGTTCAGCATTCTGAGTCAGGGAGTTGGCCTAGTTAGGAATTCAGTTTTGACATTCCACCTGAACAATAAACTAACAGATGCTTTTTCACAAGTTAGTTTAGATTTTTAGTAGAATTAAAAGATGCAGCCATGTTACTCTGTAAAATCAGTATGTAGAGAGATCTTGTAGCACCTTTGAGACTAATTGAAAGAAAGAAGTTGGCAGCATGAAGTTTCATAAACTTAAGTCTTCTTCCTCAAATGCATTTGGTCTGAAGAAGTAGACCGAAATCTACGGAAGCTTATGCTGCCAACTTCTTCCTTTCAGTTAGTAGTGCTGCAAGATCTCTCAACATATAGGTTTTTAGTGTAAGAATAAACACTCTGATTAGATATGTTTTTGGCTATCACTGAATGTCAAACTGTACTTTTCTCCCCTCTTTTTGACAGGTTGAAGAACATAATGGGCACATTTTTAAGGCCACTCAGTACAGCATACCCACTTACTGTGAATTCTGTTCCTCTTTGATTTGGATAATGGACAGAGCCTCTGTTTGCAAATGTAAGCCTGATGTCTTATTCTTATTGTTGTCCTATGTCCCCTTTCAGCCTATACTCTTCTTCTCATTCGTTTTTAAAAAGTGTTTATACTATACCAGCCTTCTTTTACCCTTTTTCCTTGAAAGAACCCTTAAAATAATTTTTAGGCCCCACATTAAAATTGCTATGTCTATCACCCCCCAAAAACATTTTTGTTTCCAATTATGATCTCTCTCATTGGACATCTAGCAATCTCTCACAGAACTGTAGGGTTCTAGGGAATCCTGGCTGAGAACCCCTGTATTTAGACTGTTATTAAATAAATAAATAAATAAAAGTTTTATTTATATGCCGCCCTTCCTTCGATCAGGGCGGCTCACAACATATTAAAAACATACATGGTTAAAAACACAATCAAAACAAACAGCAGTAAAAAGCCCCATAGCCCAACCTCTCGGCCACGGAAGAGGAGGGAGGCCCACAGGATATTTATTCGGGGAATGCCTGCTGAAATAGGAAGGTTTTGAGATCCTTCCTAAATTGGGCCAGGGTAGAGGGTATTAGTTCTTCTGTCTGGTTTCAGTGATATACTGAATATAGAAATGACCATTTCTACATGAGGATTACGTTATTTTTCAGTAACTTCAGATTACTACTGGGAAAATGGTCAACAAGCTTTGCTGTAAGAATGAACTGTATCTATAGAATACTAATTTCAGAGAGTAGGAGCATTGTGCTTCCAGTTTTCCAAGTCCCATGGATTCTTCGGCCTGTGTGTGTTTTTACCCAGATGATTGACCTGAATTAGTTAAAAGTGAGGGCAAAAAATCCAACTCCTCAATAGATTGCCAGCAGTGAGTACCAAATGGCAGAATGGCATTTAATGGCGCCATATGAGGTACTTAGTCCTAGGTTTGCCTTATAATGCATGAGAGAAGTGGGAGGCAAGATTGGGTGGTCAAAGCTTTCCCTGCCCACCACCTCTTTTATAAAATAATCCCCCACTCCACCTGCATTACCTTAGCTAGTATAGATTTGAGAACACATGTTTCCCAAGATAACATGTATTTCTGTTCTGTGTGTTTGCCTTGCCCTGCCCTGTCTGTCTGTCTCTCTGGAACATAGCCCAAAGTCCAACCTGGTTCAACAGGATATAGCTAAGAGTGTGGGTATTTTCCTTGCCTTCTTGATCTTCCCTCAGTAACACTATGATACTGCATTGTTTGAGTTTGTGAAATAGACAATGTTTTTCTCCCCTTGTTTCAGTATGCAAGTATGCCTGCCACCGAAAGTGCTGTCTCAAAACCACAACAAAGTGCTCCAAAAAGGTAAGGTTTCATCATCTGTATGCCTGTGGTTGTTTCTAACCTTCCCATATGGGATGCTTATCACAAGATTTTGAGAAATTATCTTCTTAAAAGACACAAACATTCCATCTTCAGTTCTCCTCTGATTTAGGTCCTGTTTTATCATGGCTCATCATGTCAAACGCACAGGTCACCTCATCCCTGGGTTTCTAAACAATACCTGAACTGTTGTTGCTTGGCATTATATTTAACATAGAGCCTGTCTTGCAGTGCAGATGTGGAGAGAAAAGTTTGTAGCGTTATGTGCCTTGCCATAGTAGTATGGACTTCCTATTAGGTGGCCTAGTATTAGCCACTTGGCTTCCTTAACTTCTGCTAAAAAAATTTAAATTAAATATATTTTTAGTTCCGGCTACATTAGATAGTCAGGAAGTAAATATGAAAAACAAGGAAAATGAATGTGCTTACTGACTGCTAAACTCTTACCTTTCTATAGTCTCCTGTTTTTGGTTTACTCAGCTGTTTTTGTTCTGGATAATGTATTAGGATATACTGTGGACCAAGGCTTTATCAACATTTGAGATATTTTCAGGGTGTAAGTTTTTTTAGGATAGATATGCCTTTTCCTATGTAACTAACTGTCTTTTAAAAAAATCTCATTGGAGCCTTCAAATACATCTTGATTTTCTTTATAACCATTTCAGCTTATATTATCTCTGGCTACCTTTGGCAATGCATGTGTTATGTTGTGAATAAACTAGGTTTACTTATAGGCAATAGACCATACTTTATTAGGGTAATGATGGGATTATTAGTCTAACTGTTTTGCTTTCCTGTAAAATATTCAATTTTCTGTGAGGCTGAAGACACAATCCAGAACACGTGAGTTAATCTCTCATGCCAACCAGTTCAGGAAGGATCTCACAATTCTAAACCATTGTAATTGTCATTAATGTGTATATGCATGCATGTCGTAGTGTTATTTTCAGACTAAAAACGGTTCAGCTATCTAGCTAGCTGTTTTCTGGGCTTAGATCCTATTGTCTGCTGCCATAACTTCAGCAAATAAGAAAAAAGAGTATTCACTCTAAAGGGGAAATCTAAGTAGTATTTTATTTTCTTAATACTAGTGACAATGTATGTTGCTGTGTTTAACTTCATGTTTTAAGCAGAAAGAGGGAAGTTTAAGAAAAAATAGCTGATCATTTACTGTTGGCAACGTTAAGATGGTTTTCTCTGCTTTGAGTCAGATTTTTCTGTCATTATGGTTTTTCATCAGGCTATGCTCCTGTTCTAGGGTGTTATTGATTACCTGTGTTGTATGGAAAGACACAACCTCTTGAGAAGATCTGTAGACATTCTTATCTCCTGGTCACTTCATTTAGTACAGTTGGCCTTACGGTGGAGTTAATTAAGAGCTAATCTTTTACTTCTAGCTTTTTATTGCCCAATCATAGTGGGAAATGATTATATATTATAATGAAGAGATCTTACAAGACTATTATTGGAGAAGCTTGATTCTGTTTGCAAGAGCTGAAACAGTTATTTTTTCCTTTTCTTCTGGTGTATTACTGCATGGAGAGTCTGTTCCCCAGTGTAAATCACTTCCTAATCTCCCCCTTTTACTTTTATGTGCTTAATAGTGATGCTGAATGAGAAGCTCCAGGTCCTGGAGGGCCTTGGTCTTGTGCCCACTTTCTCATTAATTCCTTGGGTGAGGACCCTTTGCACATATTTCCAAAGCCTGTTTTGAACCTCTGTGAATGCCCCCTCACCAGAAACTCTTGTACAGATTAAAATATGACCTAATTGCTGAGTGCTGAGTCTCTAAAGTGGCTCTGTATGACAAACAATCAACAAGGCTTCCAGGTGCATTCTCTTGCTCTGTGACTTCCTAGTTAGATAAAATGCTTATGGTGCAAATGATTTATTTATCCTTGCACTGAACATCCCTGCTGTCACAGTCATGGACAAAGCTGAAGACATCAGAGCAAGGGTCCTGAACAAGCAGTAAACTCTGGAGTGAAGAGCTGAGTTAGGAACATTGGCTGTGGGCTCTTGTCCAGAGCCATTTTGGTGGCTGCAGGCCTGCTTTAGCTCTGAATTGTATGTCCCTGCTGTTAACTGGACCTGTGGCAGTTCTATCAGCACAGTGATGTGAATGCATTTGTGGCTATTGTAAGCTGCTTTGGGCCCCTTATTGGGAGAAAGATGTGGTATAAATTAAATAATCAAATTAATGAAGGAGCATTTGTATGAACACTATTTCTGCTGCCTCATGTTGGCCTGACATGTTGCAAGAAGTCAGGCTGCTGTTTTTAAAGTAGTGTGCTTCCCTACTCTTTGCATCTGTTGCTATAATGGGTTTTAAAGCATTCCTAGATTCATTATTGCCAGCATTGGTTTGATGTAGCCTCACAAAATATTGCTAAGCTTAATCTCTGTTCTTGTAGTATGATCCTGAGATTTCTTCACGACAATTTGGAGTTGAACTCTCCCGTCTGACCAGCGAAGAGCGAACAGTGCCAGTAGTGTTTGAAAAGCTTACTAGCTATATAGAAATGCATGCACTGTACACAGAGGGCATCTACCGAAAATCTGGATCAACCAATAAGATTAAAGAGCTGCGACAGGGACTTGACACAGGTAAGAAAACATTCTAAAGAAAAGGAACCTCTCTTTTTTGATTTTACATGTAGCAGAATTGCAGATTTGACAGTCATCTGAGCTTACACTGGTAGTTCTAGAGCCATTACTCCTAAAAGGAAGCTATAGTTTAGAGAGATGGCTGACTTGATAAATGGTGGTTTCAAATCAGCCAGCAAACTAGCTCATGCTGACACTGCTTAGTGTTAGTTATCAACATGCTCCATGTCTAGGGTTTGAACATCAGAGAAAAGTGTGTGGAGTGACTAATTCTGATTATTGTTCCACATATAGGAGCCTGAACATCATAGAATGGAGTGTGCTGAACACAAATGGAAAATGAGAGCAAACAATTTTAAATCATGGTAACCCAGATTGGTGAATTTAGAAGTTAAAACTATGGTTTTGACTCTAAAGTCTGGTTTAGTGTAAATAATAGTTCACTGTGTTATCTGCATGGTGTATTTCTGCACTGAATCTTTAGTCTACCTTTACTTTCAAAGCAATGCTGTCTCACAACATAGGAGCTTAGATAGCTTCATGATTTTTTTCTTTAAAAAACTTTGTATTTATTTCAGTTCCACAAAGAATACAAAGGGCCCAAACAGGCAGGCCAAAATAAAGCTGCTCCAGGTCACTTTGGAGGCATGCTGTTTAAATGATGCATGCAACCTAAGAGGCCGGAAGCCACACCAAAGCCACGCTCTAGTCCTAAGGACTGGAGTGCAGCTTTGGCACAGCTTCTGGCTTCTTAAGATGCTTGTGTCATTTAAACTGCATATCTCCAAAGTGACTCGAAACAGCTTTATTTTGGCCTGTCAGTTTGGACCCTAAATCATCAACAACAACAAAATGTTCAAACAGGCTCAGGATATGAGTTAACAGAAAAATACATATAAGTGACATTTAATGGACAATTTTATTAGTCCATTCATCTGGGTGGCATTGTATGAATAGGATGAACACAAATGTTCACTGAAGGAATCTTTCATGGTGGATTCAGGTTCAAGAAGAAAGTGTTTCTCCACCAGTCAGCAGTTCCTGACCGTGGTCTGGGCAAATGTGAGGTAGCAGTAACCGAATCAATAAGAATTTGAAGCCATGTTTGTCTGTAGAATCAGTATGTAGAGAGGTCTTATAGCACCTTTGTAATTAACTGAAAGAAATAATTTGGCAGCATGAGTTTTCATAGACTGAAGTCTATCTCCTCAGATGCATTTAGAAGTAGACTTTTAGTCTACGAAAGCTCATGCTTCCAACTTTTTTCAGTTAGTCACAAAGATGCTACAAGATCTCTCTACATACCAGTAATCAATAAAAGTTGACCAGCCCTTAGAAAAGGGGTGTGATTTCTTTTGTACATTACAAGAATTAATGGTGTAGGAAAGTTTTTAAAGTAACCTTGTATTCCAAACTCTAGCTCACCATTTTTTCCAGAGTTAAATCTCCCATTTTCCAGTGGGCATATATTTTGGTTCTTGCAGCACCCAGAAGGAAGGCGATAAGGTTTCTATGGCCCAAAACACACAGGCCGAAAGAAGCAGCTTCCAGTCACTTAGTGGGTATGGTGTTTAGATAACACATGCTCCCAAAGCAGCCGGAAGCCACTTCAATGCCACAATCTAGCTCCAGACAGCAGACAGCTTGGGGCCATGGCAGCAGCCCACTTTGGAAGCAGGCTGTGCAGTCTCCATGGTCCCTGCTGTAATCACAGCAGGAAAGGCCTCTGCCCACTCCTTATGTTTTAAAATACGTGGGCGCGTTTTATGTGGCTTTCAGTTTTATGCTGAAAGCCGTGCGACTGGGTTGCAATGGAGTGTGTGCCCGTGGCGCACACGCCGCACTGTACATCATACACAATCTCCATTATTTTCAGTGGGACTCGAGCATATGCGCTATTTGCCTTATGCAGAAGGGTCTGGAATGGATCCCCCGCATAAGACAAGGGTGCACTGTATTTGTATTTTTTGGTATACAAATGGAGTAACAAAAGTGCAGGACAAAAAATAATGGTTTGTTTGGTGATAAGCAAGATCTGGTTTATGACTGCTGTTCAAAAAGTTTTAACTTTAGGACACTCTGTCCACATATGGAGATAGGAATCAATATGTTTTCAACCCCTCCAGCATGATGGTAGAACATTTTCAGCTATTCTTGATAATTGAGTGGGAGTTAAATACCATCTGTGAATTGTTCTAAGTATTCCTTCTCTTGTGTTAGTTGATCTGGACTTATAAGGGAGAGAGATTAAATATGGAACCAGTATGAGGCACTGAATTTCAAGACCATTCCCATATATGGTCTTCACTAATATTCTTTATATGATTACAGCCTCTCCTTTACTTTGTGGATGATTGTCATCACATACTGACTCATAAGGAGTTAGTAAAAATGAAATTTCTCTTTTCTCTGCCAACTGGATGGCAAAAGAATCGACTTGGTGGATTTGAACCATGTAGTTTTAATACATTGCAGATGAATGGAAAGAGATTTCTTAGTTTTAAGTTTTTCATCCATAAATGGGTCTTGAGTCCTTTATCTCTCCATCCTTTGAATTCATTAAATTTATCTCACATATGAAAACTGGGATGGAGTATGAAAGAGGAGGCCAAAACATATCCTCAGTTTTTCCATGTAGTTAATGAGTGACAGAGAAATGGGTTTTGTAAATCTGTCAGTGATTTTCTTGGGGTTGAATTTGGGGGAGAAAGCAGACTTTGTCTCTCCCTTAACCCTGTTGGATGAAATGTATGCCTATCTCCCTAAATTGGGCCAATGGGAAAGCATAAAAGTAGAGTTTGATATCTGGAATCGCCAGTCCCCCAGGGTTAGAGTGGATATGTCACTTGAGCTTCTTTGGGCAGTGGGACCTATCCAGATAGTCAATAAGCGCTTCATTGGTGTCACCCCCAATTATAATTTCCCCTACCACAGCTTCCTCTAATAGCTGATTAGAATTTGAAGAGTAAAAAGTGGCTAAAATAATAGTTTTACCTATTAAGAGCCCTGGTATAATATATATCTCCCTTTGTGTCTCTGAT
This sequence comes from Sceloporus undulatus, assembly GCF_019175285.1. NCBI lineage: Eukaryota > Metazoa > Chordata > Lepidosauria > Squamata > Phrynosomatidae > Sceloporus > Sceloporus undulatus. The sequence goes on from NC_056527.1 coordinate 156,783,847, forward strand.
TGTTTCCCCTACTTTGAAAGGACAGGTACTGATAATCAAAATTCCCATTCCCATTCATCTGGATTGGCTGGAGTCTCCTATGACATATTGTGAGCTGAAGGGCGAGTCAGAAAATACGGATGCTTCACCTTTTCTCTGGGTCTTGTGTAGAAAAACAATATTGGGTTTTAGTTTTTTTCAAGCAGGAGCAATTATTTTATGCTTGAGAGGGAAACCAAGACTCTTCATATTGAATGAGACTAATTTAACTGCATCCATGATGTCTGAGGAGGCATTATGGGAAAGGATAGGTTTGTTGGAAGTTCTATTTGGTGATGTTAATTGTATAATTGTTAATTATATATTGTATACCATCCAATTTTGTCTTGTGATGAGAATGGGGAGGAATATCACTATTAAGCTGCAAGCGAATCATATCATTAAGCCATGCAAGAACAACAATAATAACAATTGAACTAAAATACTACAACACAACATAATCCCAATAGAGAAAGAGAGAGAGAGAGAGAGACTAGGACAAAGCCCAGTCCAGGATCAAAGCACTATATAAGGGCATTAACCATTAGTGACTTGTTGGAAAGACAGGTAAAGATTAAAGTAACTAGAGCAGGCAAAATTAGGGTGAGAATAGAAGCATACCTATACTGTATTATTGTCTTTCTCCCTCTCTCTGTCCTCTGTGTACACATATCTGCCCATGTCACCAACAGCATGTACATATACCCCCTAGATACCTTATTTATATAGTGTACTGTATCCATTATGCATGTATGATCAGTATAAATCATATATTGTATCATATTGTATATAGTATAGAATGCACTCTTATTAATCTTCACATTATGCATCCTTTTAATACTTACCTTCATAAACACATATGCAGCTGTATATGTATTGCCTTCTACATTATATATACTATGCTTATAATTATGTTAGGTATATTGTTGTATTATTTATCCACTATATAGTAAACATATGTAGTGAATAGTGGATGTTAAATAACATAGAGTCACATAATTTGCAAGCCTGTGTTCACAGTGCATTGCAGCATTTGTTATATTTACATCAACTACTTAATATAGTATGGGTTGGTGGAGAGAAAAACAAAAAGGGAGAAAGGTCGGGGAGGGTTGACTAACTGGATGAGGATGATGAGTGGGGGGAGTAACTAATCTGAGCAGAGGGAAGGAGAGAAGAGGCAGCCTCAGCAGCTGAGGGAGGGTGGGATTCTTGTAATGTAGAAAGTGTCTGTCAGCATTCTCCTTCCTTCCTCAGAGCAGGGAGGCTGGAGTACCAGAGAAAGGAAAGCATGAGTCTGAGGGAAGGGGGACAGGCACAGTGTGGGGAAATGGTGGGGAAAGTTACGGATGAATGGGGTGTGCGCCCATGCCGCGCCGCCACGCCACCCCTTGCACCCCACGTGGCTTTCAGCTTATGCTGAAAGCCACGTATAGCGCACCCGTGTATGACGTGGGCACACTGTATACTTTTGCATGCAGAACTACTAGCTATGCTGAACCATATAGGATTGGAACTAGTATCTGTGTCGTGTCTCTATATCATTTTGTAATCCAGGTTTAGGATGGGGATACCCATTTGTATCATCTGACCTGTGGTCGTACTGATGCAAGATTGTCTATTACTGTGTTCTGAAATGTAATGTTTTTGTTAATCTTTTTTTTTTCTACTATGTTTTCTTCCATTCTCGCTGTTAAGCAGATATTGAGAACATAAATCTTGATGACTACAACATCCATGTCATTGCCAGTGTGTTCAAGCAGTGGCTAAGGGATCTGCCTAACCCTCTCATGACATTTGAACTTTATGAAGAATTTCTGCGAGCGATGGGTAAGGAAATATTCAAGCCCCCATTGAAAATAATGGTGACGTGCTCTTGTGCCATTTTGTCCCTCCTGGCTTTCCATCCATGGAAATTCAAGACTGAATGGGGAAGTCAGTGAATCCAGAGGGATGATTGTAATGACCTTAAATAATTTTTGTTTGAATGTAATGATATTATTATATTATTATTATTATTATTATTAACCTTTATTTATAAAGCGCTGTAAATTTACACAGCGCTGTACATAAATTTTTTAGTCAATGATAGCATTGCAGAAGAAGGAGCACAATGCAAATGTAGTTGTTCAGCTTCTTTCAGTGAACAAAACATAACAAAAAACATTGGGATGGGAAATGTTTGTGTGTCCACTGGCTTATCATTTCTCCATCATGGTTTTCTTTGTCCTATGGGATTTTTGTGTTTAGAAAGTCAAGAGGATTTTGCAGTATAATCACTATGAAACTAGATTATAGCAGGACTCTTTTACACAGGGCTGCTCATGATGTCTTTCTGAAATTTCCAACTGGTGCATAAGCCTTCCAACAGGCTATATTACAAACATTTCTGCTAGCTGGCTTGCTTCTTTGAATTTCAGACACAAATCAATGTGCTGATTTTTAATGACTGTCTGAGACACAGCAGTCCAAGACTCTGTCTTGGTCAAGAAACCATTTCATCATTTGAATCCCTCTGTATTTACAAAGTGAAAGCTAATTTATACTACCACTTTGGAAATATTTGGAGAATTATGGGACTTTTAAACTGTCTGTGTACTGACATTTAGACAGCTAGAGTAAAGCTGGTAGGTATAGAGAAATGGTATCTGTGTGTTTACTTACTTAGTTAAAACTTAAATGTTTATTTTAAGAAGGATTTGTATTATCAAGAATTCTTGTGTACACTGTACACTCTTAAGCGGGTTATGGTTCCAGTGAATGAAATAAAAATGCTTTTACAGGCTTGCAGGAGAGGAAGGAGGCCATCCGTGGTGTGTACTCTGTCATTGATCAGCTGTCTCGAACTCATCTTAATACCTTGGAACGGTTGATCTTTCACCTTGTCAGGTACCAGTACTGAAGGAATTGGGATTTCATTATTTTCACTACTTTTGTTAATGAATGTCACATAAACTGTATATATGTTCCTTATCATCAGTGCAGCTTCCTTGTGATGACTGCTGCTGCTTTTAAAGGGTCATTACACCCTCAGAGACTTGTGCAGGTGGACGCAGTATGGCATACTGACACACAGTCATTGCAGACAGTTTTAGAGATCAATTCTGCATATTGTTCTGACATTAGGAAACAGAGCAACAAAATTTAAAGTTGTCAAACAGATACGTGCATGCAGTTCATTATGCTATGACTGTTTTCATATATCAAAATTGCGGAACATCTGAGCACACTTGATAAAGTCAGTGGCAATGACTAGAGTGAGATTTCTGCATTTTTAGGAGATGTATGCAGAGCAGCAGGGTGGAAGGAATCATGCAGGCTAATTAGGCACTAAAATGTAGTCAAGTTTAAATTGATTCAGGTGGGTTTTGCCTTTTCGTAGCATAGTGCTGCAATTGGTGCTGTAGGATGGGCAGTCACACCCACCCAAAAAACTAAGAGTTTGGGTACTGCATGTGTAAGTGGATTGCTCCTTAACTCATCAGATAATGCACTGAAGTACAATCCATATACCAACCAGGATTGTGGCTATCATGTAAATAGTTTTTGAAAATACCAGAAATGTAGTTAGAATAGGGGGTTTCTTTTCACATTTTAGTTTTAGAAATCTTTCTCGTGTTTCTCCTAATAAGTTAAATATTTGTAATTGAGTTCTTGGAGTGATGGCAAGGATATCTAAGAAAACTGATATGGAAGGGAGAAGTGTCAGTAAACGTAACTGAAAAGAACTTTGGACTCTTGCCTCAATAACTGGCATGTGTGAATAACCAATCTGTAATTGGATCATCCAAAAATAAACATTCATGGTGAGTACCAAGCTCTTATTAGTTTTATTGGTGTTGTATTTTGATGTTCATTAGGATTGCTCTGCAAGAGGAGACAAACCGAATGTCTGCTAATGCGCTGGCTATTGTATTTGCTCCATGCATTCTTCGTAGTCCTGACACCACGGACCCTTTGCAGAGTGCTCAGGATGTCAGCAAAACCATCAGGTAAAAAAAACCCCAACAACCCTTGAGACAAAACACTACAAATCTTCTGTAATATACCATACCTGTTAGTCTGTCAGTCTTCTTGCAGAACTGCTGTGTCACTTTATGAATACTGAAAGGCCAGGCAGAAAAATAAACTGTGTTTCAGAAACCTTGCCTTTCAGTTGGGTGGGATGTTCCCAGCAGTTGTCATTTCCATCTAAGAGCTGTGTAGGGAGATGGCACTGCTTACCACAGCTTCATGAAAACACCAGTAGGTTTGTGTAACATTAACAGACATTACACAATTCCCCATTTATCATTTTAGTCCAGTGTACCTACTCAGCAATTATCACACCTCACACCAAAGAGGCAAAAGGTGCTATCCACACTAAGTTTGGAAATAAAGCTTCCAAAGTAAAGGGTGGGATATACAGTATAGGTCAAGAGCAAATCACATAATTTTTGTCTGTTAAAACAACTGAGTGACAGTACAGAAGGTGAAGATGGAGGGATAGAAGAGAAGTTCCTGAAGGATACAGAAGATGGTGCAAATCAACCAGAAGCAAAAGTTGGTTCTAGCACTTTCCACCCACACTCATAGAATAGCCTGTTTCACATCTTCTCCTCACGAAGAGGCTAAATACTGTATATACCCATATATAAGTCTAGAAATTTTAGTCAAAAATTGACTCTGAAAACCTGAGTCGACTTATTCATGGGTCAGTGTAAGTACTGTACTGTACTTTAATTCTTATAAAAAAGAAATCATCCCCTGGTGAAAGGCAAAAGTATCATCTGTTCTGGAAGCACTTATACTCCCTTTATATTTTTTTCATCCATGAAGCCTTTGGTATGAGCACAAACAGTTATGCCTGCTGGAATTTTGTAAGTTTTCTGGCACTGTTTTCCTTTGCTTCACCCTTTGCATCCTTTGTTACACATCCCTAAGTTTTACTCTTGACTTATATAAAAATTCATAATTTCTGCTCCAAAACCTGCCCTCGACTTATATATGAGGTCGACCTATAGTCAAGTATATATAGTTTCTTCTTCGTGGTCTCTGCGAATCATACAAATGGGTTTCACTGCGCCTGCGCAGTGCTGCTCGGAACCTACTGGAATCACTGTGCAGAGCTCACTCTGCACAAATTGCAACTTTTTGGCGGTAACTCCGCCCACCCGTTATAAGGCCCCTGCCTTCCCGCTCTTTCCCCAGTTCCTTTTTTCCGCCGCGCTAGCTGCTTCAGAGGAACCTTCGCTTGTTTGACTTGCTTGGAATCACTTTCGTTTTTGACTTCGGACTGTTTTTCTGACCATTCTTTGTCTCCCGCCCCTGGTAACTTCGGACCTTCGGACTCCTTCGACTTTGAGATGCCTGCCGCTTTTAAGAAGTGCGACATTTGCAAGGGCAAGATGCCCGTTCAGGACCCGCACTCCACCTGCCTGCTCTGCCTTGGTCCGAGCCACGACCCAAAGGCCTGCGCACTCTGCAGATCCCTCTCTTCCCAGGCCCGGAAAAACCGTGAGTCCCGGCTTACTTCGGCGATTGCCCTGGGAAAGCTGCAAGAAAGAGGTTCGCGGTCCTCTTCTGTCCCACCTCTGGGGCCCCCCGCTGCATCCTCGCGAGCAAGTGTCTCCAGCGTGGGATCGGGAAGAGCCACCTTCCCCAGCGTGGTGTCTGTCCCGGCCGGGACCCCTTCCACCACCGCCGATGTGGCCCGTGGCTCTAAACCGCCCAGTGCCACCGACAAACCCTCCAAGCGCCCCCATAAGCCATCGGGGACTGAGGGTACCGAACGGGCCTCCAAGCCAAAGGAGGGAGCGGAGGGCCCCCGTTCGAAGGAGGCTACCAAACCAGACGACCATCTCGCCTCGCCTTCATCCTCCAAGGCATCCAAGGGACCGGGGCCTTCCTCATCAGCGGCGGCCCCTGTACTCTTGGATCTCCCTGACAACCCATTCTTCCCTTTGGATGAGACTCCTAAGACCGGGAAGAAGAGGCACCGTGACAAGGCTGATCGTGATTCGGCCCCTAAGAAGGTTAAGTCCTCCAAGGAGAGACCAAAGGACAAAGAGCGCTCCCCCTCCAGACGGGTCCGCGCCTCCGCCTCGCCAGCTCCATGCCAGGAGCCAACGTCGGTGGACCAGGGAACCTCGGTCACGGCCCTACCTCCGCCGACCATGGACTTCACCCACGGTACAGGGGATGCCGTACCCCCTCGCTCCCTGGGGCAGCGATCTCCTTCCCATCCCGCAACGGATGATGAAGACGATTTGCCCCTCACACAGGAGACTCCGGATCTCTTTTTCGACGTGCAGTCGCGCCGCTACTACATGTCCGTGCCGGAAGACAGGGCCATGAGGGAGTTCACCAAGGTGAACCCCCATCCATCAGACCGTGCCGAACCGGCCAAGTTGGTCCCCAAAGCATCGATCTACGAGAGATTACCTTCTCCATCCCGTAGACGTGACAGGTCGCCGTCTCCACCTCGTAGACGTGAGAGATCGCCGTCCGCAACCCGCAGGCGCTCCCGGTCCTCAGTAGACTTCGCCCGCCCAAGATCCCAGGTCAGGTTGAATGATCCTCTCTCTTCCGATCTGGACTCTGAGGACGAACCAGAGGCAGCTGGTGGAGATCAAAGACGAGGCTCACTCCATCGGAAGCTGGCTAATCACCACTTCCAGGAACATGGTGGACTGCTCCGGAAGGTCCATGTCTGCAGCCATGGCTCTTCGGCGCCACGCATGGCTGAGGGCCTCCGATCTCAATCCCACGGTCAGAGCGGCCATCGAGGACATGCCCCTCGACGGGACTGGCCTCTTCCACGCCGAGACCGACGACCGCCTGAACCGCAAGTTCAGGATGAAGGCGGCGGCCAAGAAGCACGGCATGTCCTCAGCACCGGCTTCTCCGTTCCCGAAGCGACAGCGCCCGTGGCAGCCGCAAGGTCAGTCACAAGGGACCTTCTCCCGGGATCGACAGCCCCAACACCAAGGCTCTCAGAGACAGCGCTTCCCTTCGCAGTCTTCCTCCTCCTCTGGCCGTCGCAACTTCCCGCCGCGGTACCGCAAGTCCCGCCGCCAGGATACCGACCAGGGGAAGAAGAGAGCCTGAAGGGACGCAGCGCGCTTCGTCCCTTCCTCACCCATCCTTTTTCTGGACATCTTGAGGCCCTATGCTAACACCTGGGCCTCTATAACATCGGACTCATGGGTTCTTAACATCGTCCGTAGGGGTTATGCCCTCGAGTTCCAAGAGCTCCCTCCAACTGGAGCCTTCATGTCCACTCCCCCCTCGGACACCCTTCTCGACGAAGTGCGCACATTGCTTGCTAAGGGAGCAATCTCCCTTTTACCGCCCGACCAACATCCTCGGGCCTTTTTTTCCAGGTACTTCACTGTACCTAAAACGGATGGGGGCATCAGGCCCATCTTGGACTTGAGACAAGTGAACTTGTTTTTGGACTATCGTCGCTTCCGAATGGTAACCTTGGCCTCCATTCTGCCTCTCCTCCACCAGGGCCTGTGGTTCGCGACTGTCGACCTGAAGGATGCCTATTTCCACATCGGGATCCGGGAGTCCCACAGGAGGTTCCTCGCCTTCGCTGTCGGCTCCGCCTCGTACCACTACAACGTGCTTCCGTTCGGCTTGGCCACGGCCCCACGAGTCTTCACGAAGTGCATGGCTCCAGTGGTGTCATACCTTCATCAAAAGGGCTTCATGGTTTTCCCTTACCTGGACGATTGGCTGTTCGCAGCCGCATCTCAGGACGAGTTACAGGAGGCAGTCTCATTCGCCCTGCAGCTCTTCGACTCCCTCGGGCTGGTGGTCAACAGGGAAAAGTCCCACTTCACGCCGACCAGACAGGTCAAGTTCATCGGGGCCATCCTGGACTCCGAGAACTGCCTAGCCTTTCTCCCTCCGGACCGCTTTCGGGCCCTGACGGCATCCCTCAGGCCTTGTATCTCCCACAGAAGGATAAGGGCCAGAGATGTCCAAGTCGCCCTGGGCCACATGGCATTGACGACATTCGTCACCCCCTGGGCAAGACTGCGTCTTCGTCCGCTCCAATCCTGGTTCCTCTCCGTCTTCTCTCCGCTAGAGGACCCACCTTCAAAGTGGCTCACGGTACCCAGACCTATAGCCGCTTCCCTCAGATGGTGGCTAGACAGCTCCAACGTCTGTACCGGGATGCCTTTCCATCAGCCCCAGACACAACTGACGCTGACAACCGATGCATCCCTGGAGGGATGGGGTGCCCACCTGCTCGACCTGGTTGTCAAGGACAGGTGGTCCGCACCAGACAAACTCCTCCACATCAACGCCTTAGAGATGCTCGCAGTGGAGAAGGCCTTGAGGGCGTTCGAGTACGCTCTCGCAGGGAGAGTGGTCCTCCTCAGGACGGACAACACCACCGTGATGTACTACATCAACAAACAAGGTGGCACCAGGTCCAAGACCCTGCTCGACCTCACGCTCCGCATCTGGGACTGGTGCATTCAGAGGCGCATACTCCTCCAGGCGATTCACCTTCCCGGAGAGGACAACGACCTGGCAGACCGCCTCAGCAGATCTCCTTCGGTGTGCCACGAGTGGAGGCTTCATCCCGAGACGGTCAGCGACCTCTTCGATCGGTGGGGAACCCCCCGGATCGATCTTTTCGCGACCAGATGGAACAGCCACTGTCCCCAGTTCTGCTCCAGAAAGCGATTCGACGGATCCCTCGGAGACGCATTCGCTTTCCTCTGGACGGGGGAGCTACTCTACACTTTCCCTCCGTTCCCTCTCATCATCAGGGTGGTGTCCAAGATGACAACGGACCGCTCCCAGGCGATCCTGATCACCCCGTGGTGGCCGAGACAACCGTGGTTCGCATCCCTTCTCCACCTCTCCGGGAGATGCTTCCTCCGTCTCGACCCACGTCCGGACCTGCTCTCCATCCAGGACGGACGAATTCTCCACCCGGACATCGAGAGCCTGCCGCTGGTGGCCTGGAGGATCCGACCCTAACCGCCTTGCCGGAGTCGGTGAGGACGGTGATCCTGGCTGCCAGAAAACCTTCCACCCAGCGCTCTTATGCCCTGAAATGGAGGAGATTTTGCCTCTTCCTACACCAAAAGGGCTTGTCTCCTGCACAGGTGTCCACTCCAGTGGTGCTGGAGTTTTTGATGGCGCTTTTGGATGGGGGGCTGGCCCTCACATCCATCAAATGCTATTTGTCTGCCATCTGTGCCAAATATCAGTTCGGGGGGAGGGTGTCTTTTTTCAAGGACCCTTTGGTGAAAGGGTTCCTAAAAGGTTGTGCCAACCTATATCCTCCTGTGTTGCTACCAACGCCGGCTTGGAATTTGGAGACGGTACTGTCCGCCCTCCAATCCAAGCCCTTTGAACCAATGGCCACAGCGGACTTGAGACTGTTGACCTGGAAAACCGCTTTCCTTGTGGCCATCACCTCTGCCCGCCGTGCGGGCGAACTCTGTGCCTTACGGAGGGACCAGCCATTCCTAAGGTTCCACAAGGACAAGGTGGTCCTCCGTACAGACATTACCTTCCTTCCTAAGGTTGTGTCTACCTTCCACATGTGCCAGGACATTGTGTTGCCCACTCTGGCATCCGATCCGACGTCGGATGAGGAGCGACGCTTGCACTCTCTTGATGTCAGGAGGGCGCTTGCGTTTTACCTGGACAGAACTGCTGCCTCCAGTCGGTCCGAGAGACTTTTTCAATGCTACTCGGAACCAAAGAAGGGATTGCCTGTGTCTACGCAGAGGTTCTCCAAATGGGTGGCTAGCACCATCCACCTCTGCTATGAACTTCTGGGCAAACCGCTCCCTGGCAGGGTGCGGTCCCACTCCACAAGGGCGATGGCAGCATCCTCTGCATTCCTGTCTGGGATCCCTCTAGAGGATGTCTGCAAGGCAGCTGTTTGGTCCCAACCTCTAACCTTTATTAAACACTATAGGTTGGACACCAGGGCCATCCGAGACGCAGCTTTCGGGAGGGCTGTGTTGGTTTCAGGGTTGCATTGATTGCATTACTGATGTTTTGTGTTATGCAGTTACACTGTTCACATTTGTTGTATGTTGGTTTGCACAAATCCTATGGGATCGGTCTTGCATGACCTCTGTTCCCTTCTCAGGTTTAGCAGAATTATTGCTATTGATCTGTGCATGAACAAAAGACTGACTCCTTTTATGGTTCAAGGTGTTTATTGTAATAAATATACCTTTGGTTTACCATAGCTTTGGTTTCAGGACACTCCCTCCGCCGTATACCTTAGCTTGTCAGTCTAAACCCATTTGTATGATTCGCAGAGACCACGAAGAAGAAGTACAGGTTGCTTACCTGTAACGGTGTTTCTTCGAGTGGTCATCTGCGAATACATACAAATCCCACCCGTCCATCCCCTCAGTGTCCTGCTCACATTGGCTCTCTTTCCATCGCCTGCTTGGCGGAAAAATTGCGGAACTGGGGAAAGAGCGGGAAGGCAGGGGCCTTATAACGGGTGGGCGGAGTTACCGCCAAAAAGTTGCAATTTGTGCAGAGTGAGCTCTGCACAGTGATTCCAGTAGGTTCCGAGCAGCACTGCGCAGGCGCAGTGAAACCCATTTGTATGTATTTGCAGATGACCACTCGAAGAAACACCGTTACAGGTAAGCAACCTGTACATGTGAAGGGAGGAGAATGGATGCATCCATTAGCCATAGCTCAACTTTATGTGTTTATCCAAAAGCCAGAAATGGCTCCTGCATGCATCCCATTGTATAGGGTGGCAATATTACAGTTTTTCCATATCTATGATCCAAACAAGGGGGAAAGAAAAATGTTGCTTGTCCACCTGCCAAGCTCATTCTGAAACACTTCACATAATTGGCACACATGCATTTGTTTGCCTAAATTCTGATTATGTAATTTTCAGGTCAGTCTCAGTATTCAGATATAATCTAGGAGAACATCTCTGTGGGAAAGAGATACAATTTCTGTTACGATATCTCTGTCACTCACAAGGATTTGTAGGAGAAACTACAAATATTGCAACAACAATGATATCTCTGAAATAGCAGCTGTCTAGTTGTACTAGCTATTCCTATTTCTCAAACATAACTTTCAGAACAAGAAGAACCAGTGGGCTGACTTCTAGTGCATAGATGTTAACAATCAAATCTAGCCCAAATAATAAGCACCAGCTATCTATTTTCCCTCTTTGCCATTTTTTTCTTTCAGCTGTGTGGAACTGATAGTTGTTGAGCAAATGAATAAATATCGGGCTCGCCTCAAAGATATCAGCAGTCTAGAGTTTGCAGAGAACAAAGCCAAGAGCCGACTGTCGTTGATTCGCAGGTCAATGGTAAGAGGCTGGAGGAATTCAAGGCTGACTGACGTCCAGTCCAAGAAGAAATGTATTCAAGAATCAGCTGTCTCCCCTACACCAGCACAATTCATATTAGCTGATGTAGTATTCCTCCTTAAGAGAGAATTTGTCCCAATGCTGCAAATGCTTAATATAAATTTTGGTGAATTGATAATGTGTGCATGTAAATTAATTCTTTGGAATTGGATAGAAAGCCAGCTGTCCTTTTCTTCCCTTCCCCCCTCCCATAATTTTCTCCTTTTCCCATCTTTTCAAAACCTTACATATCTCAAATCCTCAAATACATAATCAGGTCCAACACAGAAGCTAAAGACTGGGCTTTATTGCTAATACATTAGTGTTCAGAACCATGAACATTTACTGAAAACAAAACAGACAGCCCAGAGAAGATGGGAGCTCTGTTGTCTAGTATCATCCCATATAAGCAAGCATGCATTCCTTTTGGAATCTGTTGTTTTAAATAAAACTTGTCAGGGTAACATTAGTGAACCTGAGTTGCTTTAGCTTGTGTGTAATTGATCTTACTCCATGACCTTTGTGTCTGGTTCCCCTTAATCGCACAGTGTTCACATCTGAAACTGCTTACTGAAGAACAGGCTTCCATTTACTTTCCTCCAACCTGCACGTGCCAGTGGAAGAACCTGAGGTGAAGCTGCCACACATAACTTTAGTTTGGCCTACACTATGCTTCTCGCAATAGATTGCTTCTTCTTTCCTTGCTTCATGAGATGTGAAAAGCTTATGCACTCTTTGTTGGGCTGTTGAGTCAGAAGGCAGCCTTCAGCACTGAAAGGGCCTACGTTGTCCTCTGCTGTGAGCTAAAGATATAGCAGGCTGTGTAAACATATGCTTACATAAGGGAGGCCGGGGGCTTGGTTGTTCATATGGCAGGTGATCCAGTTATATTCTGCTGGAAGCAAACATGAACTGTCTGGGTCTTCTTGGCATGTTCTACTAGGAGTACATTTTAGTGGTCACAACCTTTTTTATGCCAATAGCTTGTCACTCATTTGCGCTTTCTCACAGTTGCAACCCAAAAACAGCTATTCTTTGAAAGCCCAGCCGCTGCGTGAGAAGGGCGTTGGCACGTGCACTCTAACCTGCTCCTTTCCTTTTCCTATCCTCTCTAATCCAGAAACCTGTACTAATTGCCGTTAGATTTATGAGCATAACCCGCAGTTCAATCCCGGTATGTATTAGAATTGCATTGCACTGACCTTGTGCTATAACCCTTCACTCATTCCAGTGCTGCTGCATGCTCCATGCCACAACCTACACTTCATGACTCTCTCTATGTTTGTTCTTCCCTTAAATTGCTCTCAGTTTTTTGTAGTAGAACTACCAACAGTAGGGAAGGTCCATGAGGCTATTTTTCTCCAGGAGATTTATTAGGAGGAAGAATAGTTATTGATATTGGAAAGGATGAGTCTTCTATCAATACCTGATGTGAAAGAGGAAGGATGTAAAATGCATCCTGCCTTGCTATACTACTTTTCCTCAAGGAGCAGTGAAACAACTTGCTAGTCACAGAGTGAGGCAGGACAATGTGGAAAACCTTGAGTCTTCTATTTCAGACTTGTTCATTTGGAAACTTGAATCCATGCTTTATAACCGTATTATTCCATTAGAAAAATTTCTCTTGATTCTTTATTTGCTGTTTGTTTGTTCTCTTGTTTGCCACAGGGACATTCTTAGTCCCTTCATATGAGGGACATTCTTATTAAAAATATATATAACAATTTGTTTTGTTGGGGGGGAAATGAGGCTGTTGGATGTCTCAAAAAAGACCTAGGAAGGGGGCACATGGAACTTACAGGCTGCATTTTCTCCACTTTACTTTATCTTTACTAGGTCCCAGCAGAATTCACTCTCAGCACCAGATACAGAGATTTTGGACTTGGCAAAGTGCCACCTTACAAACATTGTTGGAGGTCCCTAGTAACCCAGAATACCTTGTAATTGGCAATGCTGGGCAGATGTTGTGGAGGTTGTAATCCAAAAAAATATTTGGATGGCCATGCACACAAAACAAACAAGCTTCATTTATATACCGCTTCATACCGCCTAAGCAATGTCTAAGCAGTATACAAATGTAAGCTAATTTGCCCCCAACAATCTGGGTACTCATTTTGGCGACCTAGGAAGGATGCAAGCTTGAGTCAAGCTTGAGCCCTTTTGCTGGTCTTGAACTTGCAACCTTGTGGTTTTGAGTGAGTGGCTGCAGTACAGGCATTTAAGCACTGTGCCACCAGTACTCTTTAAGAGATTTTGGACTTCAGCTCCCAGAATCCCAAAGTATTGGCCAACATGACTGAGGCTTCTGGGAGCTGAAGTCCAAAATCTCTTAAAGGGCACAGTTTGGGGACCACTGCTTTAAAGGAATGTGTGACTTCTACATAATTCTGAAGTGATAGTAAGCTCTGCTAGAGCTTGTGTGTCCCATTTCTACAAAAACAAAGTGTGCTGCTCCACTGCTTGTAAATCTGAATGTGCGCAAGGAGCAGTTAAATATACCTTGGCACCTCGTTTCCCATTGTGACATATTGAGGGATCCACTCCTAGTTTTGCTATGCAGGGAATTTTGGGATAATGAAAACAGGACAGCCATAGCTTTGTAGGTGATTTTACCTAATTTCTTAGGATTTCTGTCCCGTGGTATATAAACTACTAATCTATGAGTTGTACAGTTGAGTCCTAGAATATAGGGATGACTTACTCAAAATATTGTGGCTCCCTATTTTAACTGAGATCTATAGAAACACATTTGTCACTAACTACTGGTAAAAATGAAAGTTTTGTTTTGTAGCCACAGACTAGGGAAATTTCTGAGAACTGAAGTAATTAATGTGTCCTTGAGTTGTTACACACTTTTTGTCCTGTTTGTGTCTCTGCCAGTCACCTGATTTTGTTCACTCTTATTGTGTTTCTGTGCTGAAGGATTTGTGTATTACTCTAGTTTTTAAGTTGATCTAAAACCATTTTCCTCATTAGTGCTTCTGTGCTTGCAGGGTAAAGGGCGCATACGTCGAGGGACCTATCCAAGCCCCACATCCCCAGCTGCAGTTCGGTTACCGTCCGTGTCAGATGTTTCTGAAGAAGCACTGAGTAGTGAGGAAGCAATGGAGATGGATGTCACAGAACAGCAGCAAGTAGCTATGCAGCAGGAAGAAAGGGTGCTGACAGAACAAATTGAAAGCCTGCAGAAAGAAAAGTGAGTCATGACAGATGGAGCTGAAAAGTGTATAAAGGATTGGTCAGGTTGCAGGTTCTAACTGGGCTGCCTTTATAGAAGTGGGCAAAATCTTCCTCAAGCCCCAATTGAAAATATTTCATGATATGTCTTTGAGTTCCGATTGTTCCATTTTGTTTGTTTCTGATAGTTGGCGTTTTCCAATAACCCAAATACTCCATTACTTCCAGGTTCCTTGCCCACCCTACCTTGTGTCTCTTCTTCTATTCACTGAGACTTGTGTATTCCTCTTCAGGGAAGAGTTAACTTTTGAGATGCTGGCACTGGAGCCACGAGTGTCTGATGATGAAACTCTAGAATCTGAGGCTTCTATTGGCACAGCAGATAGCTCTGAAAACCTGAACTTTGATTCTGAAGGAGCCATCTCAGACAGATCAGGTGAGGAAAGTCTATTTTAAAGTACATTGATCAGATTTGCAAGGGGAAATTAAACAGCAGTACCCCTTGAGCAACTGTCAGTGCTTTTCCATTAAATTTGAAATATCGAGGACTAGGAGTAATATAACTACAGCTTAGAGGAAGTGATACTCATAATCTCTCTTATGAGTCATAACATGATCTATCACATGAAATCTAACACATTTTATGAACCATGTGTATCCCTGCTTTGTTTTTAAAGCAAGGTTCTAGATTTCATGATTGCCAGACTAAACAGGGATGTCTCTTGCAGAAGTCTTATTGTTACCTTTAGCTCTATATGCATTGGGAAGAAACACCACATTCATAACTGTAGGGATCCTGAATGTCTTGTCAGAAAAATATGCCACCTTCATGGTCTCTATGAAAAAGACAAATGGGCACAAACCCATTTGTATGACTTTACAGATGACAACTGCAAGAACCTCAGCTACAGGTAAACAACCTGGCCTTCTGTTCTTGTTTTCTATAAACAGAGAGTGCATATACACACAAGCATAAAGAAGCTGGATCTTTTCAATTAAATAACCTCTCACTGAAAGTTAAACATGTTTCATTCAAATTATATCCCTCTTCAAACAAATAGATAATATATGTTTTGGTCACTTAACGTGGAACATACAGACAACAGAATAAGCCCAAAGGATTTAATTTTATTAGTCTAGGAATGAAGCTTTGTTTTTTATGTTTTCAGAAAATATGTTCCCTTTATCCATGTGAGTCACTTCTTTAAGCTTCTCTTGCATCTTTTCCCTGCTAGATAGAAGTTTAGCACTTGGCTTGGCAAGACCCAGCAAAGCAGAGCCTCTCAGTACCACCAGATCTCGACAGCATCTGAGAAAACAGCAGGAATCCGTGGATTCAGTGGACTCCTCAGTTTCTTCTCCTGCTGTGTCACCATCCTCCTCTTCCTCCTCCTCCTGCTTACCTCATGTCACTAGGAAACGATTCCAGATATACTCCAAGTCACCTTTCTACCGAGCCTCTCCCTCTGGAGGTGGTGCCACAGTTGAGCCATCAACAGGCCTCATTAAGGGTTTGGATGACAGGCCACAGTTCACCACTAGAGGGACATTCAATCCTGAGAAAGGCAAGCAGAAACTGAAGAATGTGAAAAACTCTCCCCCCCAAAGCCAAAGAGCTCCCTGAGGGGGCTGCTGGGACAGGCAGGAAGAGACACCCAGATGCTGCTGATTACACTAGTCCTCAGCAGCTAGTGCTGCTTGGAAATAATGAGTTCATGGTATGAGCCAATCCATTGCGGCATCAAAAATATCTCATCCTAGCTATCACCATCTGTTGCCACCTCCATTGTCAGAACTTCTGCCATTCCTCAAGTCAGCTTATCCTCCTCACTCATTGCTTGGAACCCCAGCATTGCATTGCCAGTGCAGAAGAGAGGAGGCCAACAGTTGAACACAAGCCAAATGGAGAAAAGTTCAGTTCTGGCCTTAACTGACTTTAACTTCTGGAACTCAATGAACTTTGTTTGTCAGGCTGGGAATGGATAGTGAGACTGCAAAGGTGTGGGGATAATGGCTGGTGAGCTGGAACCATGATTTCCATCAGTCCCTGGTTCTGTCTTCTATAGGCAAGGGAATGTGCTCACCAGCAGGAACATTCAGAGGTCTGTTGGAGTTCAGGGAGCTATTCTTGATCCTGATTGTCAGAGCTGCTGACTTTGCAATTGGGTATTTGCACTGGGATCAACAAGCATGGACCTTCTTAGGAGAGGAAGCCGAGCCCTTTGTTGAGAGCTATTTATAATGCACTCCATAGTGTTGTGGGATGATATAAAAAATACACATTTCCACTCAAGCACTTCTCAGACATCCACCAGGTACAAACCTGTTGTGGGAAATAATTATTTGTTTTGTTTCTTTGTTTCCTTTCAAGCTTCTATGTTTCATAATGTTTGAATAACCAATGCCAGTTTGATTCCAGATAGGTCAAAGCCAAATATTTGTGCCGAATTTCCAGTAGCCATAACCACAATGTTTCCTGTGTTCTCCAGGCACAGGAACAGATTTCAGAAGACAAAAGAAACATTCGGCGGTAGAACCCTTGTTTTTGTGACTGTGTCCCAAATACTCTGTGCTGCTGGTTAAGCATATAGTTTGCAAATTCTGTCAGACAGGAAAAAACATCCCACTTAGAATTGTGTGGAGCAGCAGTAAAGAAGGCTGCTGTTAGTATGACTGTTGAGTGATTTCACAACACGTACTTTGCTGAACATCAGTATTAAACAAAGGCACAAAAAACCCGCAATCCTCCATACTACTTGAAGCTCTTCATTAGTATTATGGTTACTGAAGTTAAATGTAAATAAAACATCTTATTTTTTTAACTTTTCTTTTCCACAATGTGGGACTTTTAAAAAAAAAATCTGGGCCATTCAAGCCAGAAAGAAAAAAAGGGGGGAAAGTATAAGATACTAGATCTCTTTGCTATAAGGAATGGTTGTTATTTTCTGCCAGTTCTGTGCAATCACAGCATCTGGAAGTTTGCCCTTCTAATTTAAGTACTGTGAATGTCTAGGAAGAGTCCTTCTTCACATTGGCAGTAAGGTCTGTATTTTTTAAAACTTGTCCTTTTGAAAGCTCTTTCCCCTCTCTCCAAGAGAGCATTTGATAGCACCATAGCCCCTGTTGTAACTACATAGTTAAAAACACTTATTGGGGTGAGGTTTGTTCAGCTGGCTGTCAAGTTATGTACCCTCCTTACAAATGTAGCTGCAATTTAAACAAATTAATAAATGCATTTGTTGAAAATGTTGAACAGGGATAGCAGGTCATGATTATATCCATAAAACTGGGACATTTGAAATCCTTTGCAAACCACATCCACCTTTAGTTCAGTGGCAATCAGATTCAGAGGTTGGAAACATTACCTTTTTTAACTTCAGCTCCCAGAATCTCCCAAGCATCATGCTGTCTAGGGACACTGTGGAAGATTTAATCTAAAAATGTGATGTCTCCAAGCTCTGAGTTGGATCGTAACAAGTCATTTCCAATAGGAGGTTTGACGGAATGAAAATCACTTGTGAGTTAACTGCTTAAAACCAACCCAGAATAAACACAACTATCCCCTTCAGATTCAACTAAGGTTTGCATGTCATCATTTGCTCTGGAGCCCCAGTTTCAATAATTTCACCCCCAATAATAGATCTTGACATGTTTGATGTGTGGACAGGCTAGCTTTACAGTTTCAAAAACCAAAGCTGAATATATTCAGCAAACCAACTCCAGTGCTATTGTTGATCAGCATTATGGGCAGTAATGTACCTTTAAAAAAACCCTCAGTCTTTTCAAATCTTGAGATTTATAATTGAAATTTCACTATAAAGAGGCCTTATTAGAGAAGTGAAATAGTATCTTCAGTGATTGTGGCTAGCACTTGCTCTCATAGTCAGAGCCTGTCTAGCAGCTTCAATCCAAGCCAAAGTAGTGCATTCAAGAATAACCAGCTGGTTAATGTGCTGGAAAGCACTAGGCTTTGCATACACTCCAAGTGGGCTAGTTCTCTCTTCTTCCAATGCAAACCTCTCTTTCTCCAGGGGGAAGGATGGGTTACAATAGAAAGCAGTTTCTTGCTTCGGTTTGCAAAGATTTCTAAAAGAATAAACTTTTAGTGGCAGTGCAAAGGGGTGTCTCCCTGCAGTGGCATCACAAGGGGTGTGAGGCCCACATCGGGTAACAACCCAGAAGAGGGGTGACTGTGGAGTGAGAAGAGCTTTCTCTGTGGCAGCTTTGGCCTCCTCATGAGGAGGTCTTTGCGTGCCCTTCCTGATTTTGCAGTGGTGGCAGCCTCCTTGCAAGGAGACCACCACAGCGAAGGAGAGAGCAAAGAGCGCCACTCCACATTTTGCTGCAGCAGGGAGACTGCTGCCTCCATCACAGCAAAGGAGAGGGCTGAGCAGACCCTTTTGGTCACCACAGCTCCCCCACATACACCAGATGGCACCAGGGATGGGGATGCCACTACAGATGGAATTGGGGAGGAGCAAGATGTCCCACCTTGCTGTTGTGCGTGGTTTTGATTTATATTTTTGTGTTTCATGAGTAAAACCTTGCCCTTGTGACATGCACAGTTGGAATGATTGTGCATGAGCTACCAGTTTTTAACATTAGGGATCATTCCTGTTTCATCCAGCCTATCCAGCATTACAAGTGTGCTTTTGAAAGCTTCATGAGAATTAGATTTTTCTCTAGGGAAAAACACCTTATTGTCATCCAGCATCATGGTCACTGCAGTGATACGTTCAGTGTTCTTCAAATTGTGTCCCCTCCGTGATGTTCCTGATTGGTTCAGATTGAGGTTAGATTGTACTCTGAAGAGATATGACAAAGCGGAGAAGGAGCCATTGGTAAGATTTGGCCAGTACCCATTGACACTGAACCAGATAACAGATCCCGAAAGGGCATCCATTTCACCCCTTCTTTCATTTTATTCCAGACTAAACTCCCTCCCCTTTACCCTAAAACCACGCAATACAGTCAACACATCACAAAAATGCTTAGGTGCTCCATTTGTGCAGTGAAGATCCTTGGAAACTTGTTTCCTAATCCTTGAAGAACAACCAGCTGATCATGTGCTGGAAAGCACTAGGTTTTGCATACACTCCAGATGGGCTAGTTCCCTTTTCTTCCAGTGTAAAGCTCTCTTGTCAGCAATGACCCTGGGGTAAGGATGGGTCCAACTGAGACTTTGTTTGTGAATATGGGCAGCAGAAAGAAATGCTGCTTCTTGGGAGAAAAAAATCCCCGTCCATGTTTCTGCCTGTCACCTGTCTTCCAGGTTTGCAGCTGTTCTTTCTTCACCTTCCCCAGCACAGCCTGTAAGCATGGGCTCCCAACCCTTGTTTCACTCCATGGTATTAAGTGAATGTACTCACCACTAGGAAGGACATTGGCTGCATATAATTATTTTTAATGGAAATTTTTAAAATAATTTATAAGTATACTGAGTGTAAATTTTAAAAGCAGACTATGTATTGTAAAAGGATATATTGTCCTGTGTCATATTCTATAATTTTTACTTGTTTAAAGAACTCTGTCAAGGAAAATGCTTTATTTTGCTCACTGAACTGGGTGGCTTGCAGTGATGCAGTCAACCAACACGTTGTAAGTTCATGTCTGGAAGTTTCTTTAATGTTTTTTTAAAATTAATGTTATTTTTGTTTTCCTTTTCTGGAACAAGGCCGTCATATTTAAAGTGCAATTTGTGTAATATTTCGTAAATATACTATAAGGCTGTACAAAAACAACTTTATGAACAAATAACCCTTAGCTTATTAAAGAACAAAGCAATGGCAAACAAAATGATAGTAGCAAATATGTTCCATACGTTGTGATATTCATAGCTCAGCCTGTTTTTTTTTTCTTAAGAGTGTAAGAATGTTGAGAGAAGTAAAATGTTCATGTAAGTTAAGACACATACCAAGTTTTTAAAACCACCTATGGAACTGATTTAATAACAACACAACATAAGGTCAGTTCTTCTAGAATGACCATAATTTCAGCCTGCAAATTGCGTCTTTTGCTCTAGTGTGGCAGTGTAAGGGTTAATTCACACACTATGATTTGTTCCTCTGCACCTTTGAAAAATACGTCATCATGGATAAATAACCAGTACTTTCTATAAGACTGATTTGAAATTAAGTAAAACCATGTAAATCCAGCACCTCTGAGATACCAAAACTTCAGACTACAAGGATTGCCCTTTTAAATGACCTCCTTATGCTGGGCAAGAATACATGATTAATCAATATGGCTTCATCTACCTGGTTGGAGGAGGTAGGTTGGAGGAGACTAATGCATTAGTCACCACCAGTTGTCAGATGTTTGTAGTAGCAGAACTGTTGCTGGTGTATGAGTATAAACTATACAGATTGCAAAGTGCCCAAGGAATGTGAGGTATAGATATTCTATGCACCAGCAGCTCCCAGAAAAAAGGAGCACAACACAGCCAAGGTCAAAGCTACTGGGACACTCTCTTATTATCTTATTCCACTTTTTCAAGCCTGTTCTATGCAATGCAGTTAAAAACAAAATCGGTTGCTAATCAGACTACAAAACTAGAGTTTGGTTTCCCCCGGCAGGTCCCTCATCAAGTTCACCATTTTGCATCATCACTGCATCAGTACTGCCCTGACTTGCTTTACTATAGGGGTCAATTCTCAGTGGGGAGGAATAACTAACACAAACATGCTACCCAAACCTAAAACACAGTGCATGAGGCTTCTCCTATATCTTGTTGGTTAGTTTCAGGTCATGGTCAGATTTGATGAGCTCCCAGTTCCTGTAGCCATGCTATAAAAAGCAGCCGTGTATCCATCCGGGCCAGAAGATTTATTTCCTTTTAAATGTCTAATTGCTGAGCTAATTTCTTTCTTTTTTGTTATAGGTGATTCTAATATTCTTTTTGCTTTCCATTTAGTTTGGGATTTATTTTTATTAAGGAATTTTTTCATTTTTTCTTGAAAAAGTTCTTGTGTTTTTTTCTTCCTTAAATAGCCAGGGAGACAGCAAACAAGGGTTTAAGATGCAGGGTTCCAGGAGGAGGTAAAGGCCAGTAACTACTGGTGTTGTATCCAGCATCTGAGTGCCACTTCATGCCCTGCTTAAAAAGGGCTGCACTGTGCTGGTTTTCATTAGTGCCTTTGGCTTCCACAGCCTTGAGGACTAATTAGTTGCCAGTGGAGTCATTTATGTGTTTTAACAATGTTTTTACAGTGGTTAAATGATTTTTTATGTATTTTAATCTATGTTGTACCCTGCCACAAGCCTTGAGGAGAGGTAGGTAATAATAATAATAAGTCTGAGACTTTTATGTCTTCTCTTGAGCAGCTGCACCTGAAGTATATTGCTGCTATGCCAGGTCTCTGGCTAACAACATCTCTTCTAGATCCCTGGCTTCATGGCTGGAGACTTACATTTTCAGTTCCTGTCTCTACTTGACTTGGCCTTTTAAATGTAATGGCACGTTCTACCAGATCAGAGATTGGGTCAACATCTTTTTCCATTGGCACACACCTTAGCAGAGGTCTGTAAAGCACCTATTTGGTCCACTCTTCCTTTGTGAGACACTACAAAGTGGATGTGGGTGTCCCTGTTCAAACAGCCATTTAGAGAAAATTTCTTAGGCGATAGGCTTGGCATAAATCCCTTGTAACACCAGAAGACCATGTAAGGCAAAGGCTCCACCTTTGGAGGCAGCGAAGGACGCACAGGGAAAGGAAAAGGGAGCCAACCTTTTGGAGAAAAGTTCGTAGCTAGAAGAACACTCTCCTATCCCAAAATATCTTTGGCTTTGTTAAACCTTATTAAATGAGTGAAGACTATGGGATGCACTTTAGCAGAGATCTGTAAAGCACCCATTTGCTCCACTTCTCCTTTTGTGAGACACTACAAAATGGGTGAGTATGTCCCCACTGAGACAGCCTTTTAGAAATAAGTTGTCAGCTAGGGGACCACTCTCCTACCCCAAAATATCTCTATTTGATTTTGTTAAACCTCAGGGCTCTTTCTTGCAGTCTGAGAATGATGCTTGGGTTGCTCACTTTAAAGTCTCATTCTAGACTACAGAGAAAAAGTCATACATACTCACCCACCCCACATCCAGTTCCACCAGATTCTGTCTGTTCATCTGTCTTACCCTTTGAGGCAGCATGCTAACAACTGCGGGAGGAGCCAGATTTTCGACATCAACAAAAACTGCTTGAAGGACATGTGTTTCTTGTCTGACCTGAGTAGCAAATGTGGGTTAACCCCACTCATGGATGGCTGTTGGACTCCAGTCCAAAATGAGCTCTCAGAATGTAAGTAACCAGTGTGCCTTTTTAATGAAAGTAGGAGGCAGATACAAGAGCAGAGTCCATGCACCTGGATGCACATGGCTTAAGGCTTAGCAAAACTTGAATAGGAAGAATGTTCTCCTCTCTGCAACCCTAGATATCCATTATCCACTGTTAGTAAACTAAAAATGCAGCCTACAGACATTCCTCAAGACCCTCCATAAGAAATGGGGAATGTTCAGGTTCAGAACATGTTCATTTCAGGCCTGAAAATGGAACCGGTTAGAGCTGCTTTCCTTGTCCTTGCTCTGAAGGCGGCAAAGCTGTAGGCTAAGTACAGGTGGTACCTCGGGATACGAATACACAGGTTAGAAATGTTCGGGAATAACGAAAAATCCCATAGGGAATCATTGTTCCGGGTTACGAATGTTTTTTCGGGGTTACGAAAAAACTTTGGTGCTTTTTTCGGCTTTTTTCGGCACGGAAGCGCGGCTTTCCCCATTAGCGCCTATGGCAATTCGGCTTACGAAGGTTTCGGGTTACGAAAGCGGCCGCGGAACGAATAGAATTTCGGAACCGAGGCACCACTGTAGATGATTGGGAAGGAGACGTGTGTGAGGCTCCCATTTATTAACACTTACACAAAGGGGCCAACAAAGTCATGCTCTCTGTCACACTTTGTATGGTCAGGTAGACTCTGGTAGCAATGTATCTACATCACCCAAAGGGTTGTAGCTTCTGAAATGAAACTAGGTTGTCCTTTTCATGAGTTAGCAGAAAACCTTTTCTGGGTAGGAAGGAAAGCACAACTCGACATCTGTTACATCTTATGGAAGAGAAACAGATCGGATCAGGACATTGTGAAGTTATGGGTATACATGAAGATCTCACTGTTTTAATTGTGCCTATCAGTGTAGTGAGTGTCACTGAATAAAACAACAGACTGAATGGTAGAGCCTGTATGGAAAAAGCTTTCCCGGGTAAGCAGTGTGGTAGAGATTGTGATGAGGTAAAGGTGGATGGGATGCAGAAACAACTACAACTAAGAACAGGGACACACAAAATCATGGAGCTGAAGTGCCTCCAGGATTTTCTGGAGAATCTCCAGTATGACCCTGGATTTTTATTTATTTATTTATTTATTTTGTATATTATTTCTACCATATTATTTCCATATTATTTCTGACTGAGGGTCACATGAAGCTCCATGTTTCTTTCATATTGTGGAAGGTAACATCAAATTTCCCTGGTGAAATACTGCATGCAGGCCATGTCCTCTACTACCTGTCTTGCATATAAGCTGTGGAGTGCCTTGGTTATCCTAGAAGCTGATTTGATCTTGGAAAGTAACAAATAATTTTTCTCCAACAGGAGGCACTGTAGCAGCACTTTCAGACTGAGTTCCAGACTTAGCTGCAGTTAATTTAAATCCTGTTGATTTCAGTAGGTATATACTTAGTGTATGGAAATCATGTAACCCACGGGCAGCCTGTGGCCCTTTAGGAAGTTCTATGCAACCCTTAGGATTTCTACTAGCACCCTCACAAGCTCATGGCACCTTTGTCAGGAAAGAAAGGCTGGAAAAAGTTTAAAATATTTTAAAATTGCCTCCAAAATGTCAAAATGTTGTTTGTAAGGGTGGGGGGAGATACCATGAAACAGCAGCCACAAATAATTCTTTAAAATTATTTGGGAGCAATGCAACTTCACTTTTTAGTTAACCCAAATGGCAGCTACAAAATGGTGCAAGTTAGTCCAGAGCTCCAAAGCATACCCACCCAAATCTACTTTAAGTTTGTCACTCGGATGCAGATTACTGGTCTTTCATGGTGTTCTCATCTATAAATACAATTCAACTCCCCCCCCCCCCCCCTTCAGCCCCTTGTGAGGCTGAAATATTTGCAGTTTAGGGTTCAATTTACTTATGTTTTGAAGTTGCAACTTACTCTTTAGTTCAAGAGTCTGTTTACAAGGGTAGGATTCAGCCTAGAATATGAAGAAACAGAGAGAGTTCCTTTGAACATGTACAAAATGTATTTTGATCTAAATGTCTGCACATCCCTTGACCATCACAACCCATTTGGGATTGGGATGGGATTTCCCTTGTCAGGAATGGGTGAGTTTTGACAACTGTCATTCTGGAATTGATACCCCACTCATTCTATGGATCCCAAAAACTTTCTTTATCATACAGCTGGTCCCCACTTAAAATGCCACTTAGGACATTTCCACAAGGGGGAAATTGGAAGGTTATCACAGAACCAATGCGGAGTCAGTCATGGAGTTTCACGTTCTTTCGCATGAGATCATCAAGCGCAAATCGAATGCAATCCAGAGTCAATCATAGGGTTTCATGTTCTTTCACATGAGGTTATCCTCCTCCTCCTCCTCTTCCTATTCCCTCTCTTCCCTGCAGCTGAAACTGTTGTGACTTTTGTGGGGAAGAGGTTACTTTTTTGACTTTTTGTGGGGAAGACTGTGAACTTTTGTGGGGAAGAGAGCCTCTGAGAAGGCACTGATGATCAGGAAGGTCCGACTCACCCACCTGGGCTCCTCTGAGGGCAACGGCGACGATGGTGGCGGCACCATTATCCATTTTCCTCCCCAGCCATGGGCATCGGCACTCTCCCCTGCCATTGGCAGTGTTGCTCCCCAGGGCCGGCAAGAGCCTCCTGGCCACCCATAATGCTGCCGCCTCCTCCGCAGACTCAGCAGCTCCAGCTGAGTGGCCATGGTGATGCCAAGGGAGCCCCGTTGGGGAAGACACTGCACCGGGGGACCCTGCAGGAGGCCCTCACCCAGCCCTATCGGTCCGCCAAAGCAGCTTCAGCTGAGCAGGGCACTGACCCACTGCTGCCCACATCGCCTGGCTCCCCTTCCCAGCCCAGCCACAGTCACACTCCATTAGCTGGAAGGATGAGGAGGGCCAAAGAGAGCTCTGACCAGCTCCCCGCTGCCGTGGACATGGGGTTTCCTTGCCGAGCCCCAAGACAGCCACCCTTCACTCCTGTGGAAATGACAGCTGGAACATGCACAGAAAAGGTATTTTGGGGTTGGCAATGGGGATTTGTCTGCCCCCATTTGATGATACAATGCGAATTGGGCCCACTTTAATGTGAATTTACATTCTTGCTGTGCGTGTGTATGATAACCATTCACAAACATATTTGCTTCTCTGCAATTCCAGCACTTAATTTTCGAGATGGGGGCACATATGCCCCCATGTGAAAAAGTCCATAGTAATCTTCAGGGCTGGGAGTGGTGCATGAGCCTAGGATCCCATTGTTAGCAATGGCAGTGGCTCTGTTTCTCCTGCTACCTGCCTTTCAAATTCAGGTTTCTATACAGATATTTGTCTGAAGTCTCAGAATAATTCCAAGGAGGGTGTCAATTTTTGAACATGTCACAAAGCAGCTTCTCCATAGGAGTGTTTCCGATGGTCCTGCGGAAAAAAAGCAGCTCGATACGGTCTGAAGAAATAAATTTCAAGGAAGGCAGGAGCAGCAGGAGCTTCCCAAACCTGAAAGGAGGAAGAAAAGTAATAAGCTGGGTTTGATGTTTCTGTTCCAAAATTTGAGACAGCAAATTTAGAAAGCATTCCCCCCCCTTTTTTTTTATTGTATTGGGACCCCATTCTTAGCAGTGGCTGAATTTTAAATATGGATTGTTTTAATATGTATACAGCATATCCTTCCTTGCTGTACAATGAAAGTGAACCAACAAATAAGATTATTCCCTCTGGGTCCTTTTGATAGGGAAAAGTGAGACTTGTTACAGTACATATGCTTTGCAATCCCGCACAAGGCATGAAATGTGATAATGCTGCAAGGTTGCTGAAGGGACTGAAGAAATTTTTTCCAGGCCCTGCAAAGCAAGGTATCCCCCAATTGAGTTCATGAGTTCCATGGACAAAGTCAACACAGACTTACTTGTCTAGATTATTTAAAAATGTACCATGGACCCCTGTCCTGCCCATATCACATTTCTCACCAAAATTAATGTAAAGCTGGGCAGAGGCTGCAACACTTACCATGGCTGTGGGAAAGTGGCAATGACATTCCTAAGAGTAGCCCTGACAAGAGTGGTAAGCATGTGAGCCTTCAGATGATGTTGGACTGCAAGTCCCAACAACTCAAGCCAGTGAGTGATGCTAGGAGTTGCAGTCCGAACAACTGGAGGTCCAGATGAGTTCTACTTCTGCCATCCAAAAATTACTGAGTCTAGTTCAAGCTCTGTCAACATGTCTAGAAACATGTCCATATTGGTTCACCTACTTCGCTGAGGCATTTCTCATGTACCAACATGTATATTTCCATCTTGGAAAACTGATTCAGCTGTTGGCTTTCTGTTTTTCATGCAACTAAAAGTAGAAGATGCCCACCAGAAAAGAAAGGCAGCTTTTCTAACAATCCTAAGCCTATAAAATACTTCCTGGACTGAATTAAAATGAATGTGAGAATCGGAGACAGGGTGCTGGGAGGATAACAACAAAGAAAAGCAAATATGGACAGAAGGTAGATCATTAGTTGATTTGGACTTCTGCTTCCCTAATCCCTGCTCATTGGCCATGCTGGCAAGGGATGATGGGAGTGGAAATCCAAAAGTCCTAGCAACCTGTGCCTTTTACCCACTCCTAGGGAAGAGCACTGGGCTGCCCATACCTGACAGGCTGGCTTGGGTAATGTATTTGATTATGCTGCCCCAGCATCACTTGAGACTGATCCTGCAAATTCTCCACCTGGTCTGGATCTTTCAGGCCTCTTGTTTCTGTAAAGGAAAATAAAACTGGAATTAAGTAGTATCACAGAAAGAACTGCTTGTAAGGAACCTCACATGTCAATTGGCACTGTTTTTTTGGATCTAGGCATGAAGGATGGTGTACAAGAAAGTGTAGGATGTCCTAACGTTTGCAGAATTCACTTGTATGAGAATTTTTACTTTTAAAAATAAAGCAAGGTTTTTTCAGAATTATATCCCTGTTGATAGCAAAGGGAGGATGAGTGTTTCTGTTATTAAATATTGCGGAATAAGCTAAATAAGAGGCTATGCCTAATTTGTACATTGTAGGCCAGTGATGGTGAACCTTTTACAGACTGAGTGCCCAAACTGCAACCCAGACCTGACTTATTTATTGCAAAGTGCCATGTCCCTCTGGCTTTCTAGTAAGAAACTCTGGCAAACTCTGTGCTAGGGCGACAGCATGTGTGCCCACAGAGAGGGCTCTGAGTGCCACCGCGTGCCATAGGTTCGCCATCACTGTAGGCTGTCGAATTCACACATTCTTTGTGGAGAATTTGCACTGTCTCAGTTTTAGTTGTTGTGTGCCTTCAAGTCCTTCCAGACTTCTTGAAGGATGTAGTGGTTTGAGTGCTGGACTACAACTCTAGAGACCAGGGTTCGATTCTTAGCTTAGCCATGAAATCCACTGGGGGACCTTGGACAAGTCACATGCTCTCAGCTTCAGGAGAAGGAAATGGCAAACCCCCTCTCATAGAATCATAGAATCGTAGAGTTGGAAGAGACCACAAGGGCCATCCAGTCCAAACCCATTCTGCCATGCAGGAAATCATAATAAAAGCATCCCTGACAGACGGCCATCCAGCCTCTGTTTAAAGACCTCTAAGGAAGGAGACTCCACTACACCCTGAGGAAGTGTTTTCCACTGTCAAACAGACCTGACTGTCAGGAAGTTCCTCCTAATGTTCAGGTGGAATCTCTTTTCCTGGAGCTTGCATCCATTGTTCCGGGCCCTAGTCTCTGGAGCAGCAGAAAACAAGCTTGCTCCCTCCTCAATATGACATCCCCCTCTGAACAAAGCATACCAAGAAAACTCCATGATAGGGTCACCTTAGGATCTCCATAAGTTGGAAATGACTTGAAGGCACACAACAACAACAACAACAGGAATTTCATGGGATTTTCTTGGCAAGATTTGTTCAGAGAGGGTTTGCCTTTACCTTCCTTTGAGACAGAGAATGTGCCCAAAATAACCCACTGGATTTCTTTGGCTAAGCAAGGATTCAAACCCAGAGTCATAGTCCAGTGCTCTAACCACTACACTGGCTGTACTGCCTTCATGCTGTACTTTAACTTGATAGTTTAGCAAATGCACAGCTTGGCCTGTAATCTACCATTCCTCCAGCCAGGCAACTCACCTGGTTTGAAGAGTACAATGGCCTTCATACAGGCAAACTCGGTGGGGTCCACTCCTAGGGCTTTGAAGCGTGCAATTACTTCTTGAAGGGCACGAATGTCCATTCCACCAGATACAAGCTTTCCATTGAGAGTGGGTGCCAGCTCTGACACAGAAAGCAGGGGGCAGGATTCCAGTGGTAAAGACCACTGGATGGCACAGAGCAGGAAAAGCTCACTCCAGGCTTCCTCCAGTAAGATCACCTGTAAGTGACATGACAGAAGGCTGAAGCGCTAGATAGTTTGGGAAGTGTATCCCATCATCCCTGGCTGTTAACTATGCTGATGGAAGTAGTGTTTCAACAATAACTGAAGGTCTACAGTAACATATTATACACCTTTATAGCAAATTCTTTTCATCTTTAAATTGTCAACCTGGTTTTGTCAAACCCATTTTGCCATCTACTAACTGGCACTTTCGACTTCTGTTGTTAGTACTGCTACTAAAATCATCATCATCATGAAAGTAATAAATAGGTGCTTGTTGTGTAATTTTCTATTATGACTTAATGTCAACTGTTTAACAATTGGCTAATATTTATCCACTTTACTCATATAACTTTCTGTTTCTTATCTTATTCTGTTGCCAGGTAGGTCTTCCACAATTGCCATTAATGGTAAAATGTATGCTTTCTTTGGTGCTAGATTGCTCAGCTAGAATGCTGACATTTGGATCAGTATGTCAACAAATAAATTGCTATCTTTATCTCACTAATGCCTCTGTTCTTGAAACGTAAAGGGGGCATGTGTTTCCTAGGACTCACCTGGTCTCGGAAAGGTAGGTTTGAGAAGACAGGTAGGTTCTTTGCCCATTTCACAGCCATGAAAAGGAGTCGGGCAGAGGTTTCATAGACGCTCTCAGGGCTGGTGGCTGGGTATGGGGAGATGTGAGCCTCACCCACTGGGCGTTCTGGTTCATTACCAGTTACATCAATGTTCTCATCAGCTGAAGAAAACCAAATCATCCATCAATATTGTGATGACTCTACTAAGTGCAAAACAAATGTCAACACAAGTCTGTTCCTATTTCTGTTCCTAAGGAAGGCTTAGCACAAGTGGAGTTGCCATGTACCAGCAGTAATGGACTACTGGTATAAAGAGGAGCACTGATGCTAAAATACTGAAATGAGCTTTAAAGGGATTTTAAGTGAGCAACACTGGACAATCTTTTCAGAATACTTTCAATGGCTATGCAGTTCAATTTCGAACCATAAGTTACTGCACCGGATGATGTCAACCCTAGAAATGCCACTGGAATGATCAAAAATGACTGACTAGAGTGATAAGCACCCAAGTCAGAAAGAGCTAGACTGATGCAGTACTGATGTAATACAAACTGATGCAGTACAAGCAAGAGTCTAGACTTATGCAGAACAAACAGTGAACACTAGATAGCAGCACAGGATAGTTCAACAGCCTCATTGAAGCACCGGTCCTGACCAGCCTTAGTTGCCTTGTGTTTCCAGTGGCTTTGCTCCAGTGTATGTGGTGTTCTCTACATTTTGCCTTAAGAAAGCATGCTCAAAGGCCATGGGTGCAAAGTTCAAAGTCCATTATGGGAGAAAGGGGGGATATAAATCCTATAAATAAAATAAAATAAAATAAAATGCCTCATTCAGCCTCTTAGGATTTGCAGCATTTCCATTGTTTTTGCTTTTGTTAACAACTCTTGAGTGGATCTTGACCCATGGTGACCCTGTAGAAGAGACATTTCCAAGATTCCCTGTTCTCCACTGCCCTGTTCAGTTCCTCGAACTCCTAAAATCCATACATTGGAATCTGATGTGAAAGCTTTCAAAAGCAATGAAATAATTCTTATTCCAAGAATGTATTTTGAGCTCCAGAACTGAACAAAGTTCATAGTTCTTACATACATTGAGATACATCCTACATGCTCACCCTCAATCTTTATTTCAGCCAGGACTTGGAAATATTACATGTTTGGACTACAGTTTCTAGAATGCTCCACCTGCCAGCTTGGTTAGTGATCAGTAGAGCTACATTTACCTTCTCAGTCCATCACTCACCTAGGGACAGTAAAGCAGAACCATTGGAATATGTCTACGCTATATGATTACAGTAACGTAGGGCCCAAACGGACAGGCCAAAATAAAGCTGTTTCGGGTCACATTGGAGGTATGCTGTTTAAATGACACGCCCCCCACTGCCTCCTCGCCCAAGGGAACACCGACGCCACCGCTGCCGCTGCTGGGACTGTGCCTCGTCGGGCGGCCTCCTCCCGGTGGTTTCGAAGGTGCGCAGCTGCGCACCGCCCCGGGAGTGCCGCCCGCGGACCGTGGGAGCTCCGACGCTGCGCTCCTGCGCAGCTGCGCAGTCTCAGCGGGTTCAGGAGGCTAGAATAGCCTTAGGAGCAGGGGATGCCTACAGTGGCTAACCCCTGCTCCGTTAACAGCCATAGGAGGGTGGGGGAGGGATAGGGATGCGGGGGATGCCTGGGCCGGGGATAACATCTTGGTGGGCGGGGCTCCAATTGAGGTAGTGTGGGGCAGGGGGAGGTATGGCGGTGGGAGAAGGGACTTGCGTTCCAGGGGAAGACGGGACAGATGCATCATTTCTGTCTCGCCTTCCTGTCCCTCTCCCAACCTGATGGACCTGAGGGTCACTCCAACCGTGCCACAAACCCTGTCGCTGCTCCTGTGCAATGCCAGGTCTATTAATAACAAGACCCACATCCTCCAGGATCTCCTGGAGGACTCTAAGTGTGACCTGGCTTGCATTACCGAGACCTGGCTGGGGCCTGAAGGGGATGCTGTGTGGGCTCAGGCCCTGCCCGTCGGGTACTCGGTGAAGGACCAACGCAGGTTAGGTGGGCGGGGGGGGGTGTGGCCTTGATACATAGGAACACCGTGTCCCTCACCAGGAACCATCTCCGACAGACCACCTATATCGAGTGTATTTACCTGACCCTAAAGGCTAGGGACAGTCTGGGGATTCTGTTAGTGTATCGGCCACCCCGTGCATTAGCGGACTCCCTTAACGAGCTGACACAGCTGGTTGCTGAGCTGATGTTGGAGACACCCAGGCTTCTTGTCCTGGGTGACTTCAACATCTCCCTCACGGCCAGCTACGTTCCATCCGGTGTGGCTCGGGAATTCATGGACACCATGGCGGCCATGGGCCTGTCCCAGCTGATACAGGGTCCTACGCATTGTGCAGGTAATACTCTCGATTTGGTCTTCTGTTCGGAGGCGGAAAATCCGTGGGCGGAAATTGCTAATATTTCCCCCTTGTCATGGACGGATCATTTCCTGGTAGAGGTGAAAATCAAGGCTTCTACCCATTTCCCCCCCGGGGGTGGTGGACCAGTTAGGATGGTCCACCCTCGAAGGCTGATGGAACCTGAGAGGTTCCAAGAAGCCTTAGAGGGACTTGCGGTTGGAAATGACGGCGACTCTGTTGATGCCCTTACCGGTATTTGGAATACCGGTCTTTCTGGGGCTATACACAGAATCGCTCCCAAGCGTCCTCTCAGGCCCGCTTCCAATCGTAAGCCCTGGTATACGGAAGATCTCCGGGCGAGGAAGCGGGTTCTGCGACGGCTAGAGTACCGTTGGCGGAAACACCTTTGCTTAAACGACAAGACTCTCCTAGACCGGCTGTTGAAGGACTACGGAGAGGCAATACGAGCAACAAAGAATTCGTTCTATGGTGCTCGTATTGCGTCCGCTGAGTCACGTCCGGCAGAGTTGTTCAGGGTAGTCAGGGAGCTAACTCAGCTCCCTCCTGCCCTGAACCAGATCCTTGAACCTTCTAAGGCCTGCTGTGACCTTTTTAATGACTTTTTTGTGGATAAAACTTCTCGCATAAGCGAAGGTCTGAACGCCGATGTTATTGCAGAGCCTAGGGTAGAAGTGTCCAGAGCCTCCGTGGACTGTGTTATACTGGATCAGTTTGAGTCGGTGAGTACCGAGGATGTGGACAAGATCCTCGGAAGTGTTCGGAAAACAACCTGCTCTCGCGATCCCTGCCCCTCGTGGTTAGCAGCCCAGGGGGGACCGGTGGTAACACTATTGTTACGCCGGATAATTAACACCTCTCTGAGGGATGGGCGATTTCCATCGGATCTTAAATTGGCCATCGTAAGACCGATCCTAAAAAAGCCCTCCCTCGACCCCCTGGTACATAATAATTATCGGCCTGTCTCGCTGCTACCATTTTTTGGGGAAGGTGATCGAGAGGGCGGTTGCGATCCAGCTTCAGGCGGTCTTGGATGAAACGGATTATCTGGACCCATTTCAAACTGGCTTCCGGGCGGGTCACGGGGTTGAGACGGCCATGGTCGCCTTGGTCGATGATCTCCGTCTGAGCGTCGACAGGGGAAGCGTGTCCCTGCTGGTGCTCTTGGACATCTCAGCGGCTTTCGATACCATAGACCATGGTATCCTTCTGGGGCGCCTGGCTGAGGTGGGAATCGGGGGCACTGCGCTCCAGTGGTTCCGTTCCTACCTCTCTGGGAGGTCCCAGATGGTGCAGCTGGGGGGGCGTGTGCTCCAGCGAGCGGGCCCTTAAAACCGGGGTCCCTCAAGGAGCCATTCTGTCCCCCATGCTATTCAACATTTACATGAAACCGCTGGGAGAGATCATCCGGAGACATGGGGCGCGGGGTTATCAGTACGCTGATGACACCCAAATCATTTTCTCTATGTCTCCGACTGATGCAGTGACTGGGGATGGCCTCTCTCCTCTCGTGGCCTGTTTGGAGTCAGTAATGGGCTGGATGAGAGAAAACCGACTCAAACTTAATCCAGAGAAAACGGAGGTACTAGCGATAGGCCCCCCTGGTTCAGGAATGGCGGTGGTTCCACCTGTCCTGAATGGGGTCACGCTCCCTGTGAAGGACTCCATGCGCAGTCTGGGGGTGCTTCTTGACTCGTCCCTTCACCTGACTGCTCAGGTGAATGCGACGGTCAAGAGCACCTGTTATCAGCTTCGGCTGATTCGCCAGCTGCGCCCATACCTGGCCCAGAGGGACCTTGAAACTGTAGTACACGCTCTGGTAACTTCGAGATTGGATTTCTGCAACGTACTCTACATGGGGCAACCCTTATACCAAACTCGGAAGCTGCAAGTGGTGCAGAACATGGCAGCGCGGCTGGTCACTGGTGTTCCCAGGACCAGCCATATAACACCCGTGCTTAAAGATCTCCATTGGCTGCCCATCCGCTTCCGAGCTCAATATAAGGCGTTGGTGATTACCTATAAAGCCCTAAATGGCTTGGGTCCAGGATTCCTGAAGGACCGCCTCTCCCCGTACATTCCGCCTCGCACCCTCAGAACATCTGGGCAGCAACTCCTGAAGGTGCCTGGGGCTAGGTTGGCTGCTACGGCCAGAAGATCCTTCTCCATAGCTGCCCCAGCCCTTTGGAATACGCTGCCCACAGAGCTCCGCTCATCTACCACCCTGGCCCAATTTAGGAAGGGTCTCAAAACCTTCCTATTCAATCAGGCATTCCCCGACTAAACATCCTGTGGGCCTCCCTCCTCTCTCGTGGCCGTGAGGTTGGGCTAATGGGGTCTTTTATTGTTTTATGAATTGCTGTTGTTTTAATGTGTTTTTAACTGTATACTGCTCGCACTTCGGTGCATTTGTAAGCCGCCCTGATCTTTTGGAAGGGCGGGGTATAAATAAAGATTTTATTATTATTTTTTTATTAAATGACACATGCATCTTAAGAGGCCAGAAGCTGCACCAAAGCTGTGTTCGTCTTTAGGACTAGAGTGTGGCTTTGGCACAGCTTTTGGACTCTTAGGACGCAGGCGTCATTTAAATAGCACACCTCCAAAGTGACCCAAAGCAGCTTTATTTTGGCCTGTCTGTTTGAGCCCAGAGAGTAACTTAAATTACTCTGAAGATGCCAGCCACAGATACTGGCAAAACATCAGGAAGAAACTCTTCTAAAACATGGCCACATAGCCCGAAAAATCCACAAAAAACTATGGATGCCAGCCATGAAAGCCTTCGACTTCATAATAACTTAAATGTCATGATATCACCATTATACATAATCCTAAGAAGTACTTAGCATTCCCCGCTACAGAAATCTAATGCTACGGTTGACTGTGGTGGAGTAGAGCTCTCTAGCAGAAAATTCTAAGTATTTCACCAGTCTAGAATTCCACAGCGCGAAGCCATGACACCTAAAGTAGTATCAAACTGCTGTAGCTGTTCAAAGTAGACAGACTCTTAGTTCCTAGTGCATTACAAGCCACCTACCATCCTCTGGCTCCAACTTGGCACACGTCTCAGCGGTCATCAGGCTAGCCATAAAACGATGGTTGCTGGGGGGAGTTGGGGCTCGGGCCCTTGAAGCCCCGGTCATGGAGCAGGAGTTGGGGGCCCTGAGGCTCTGTAGGGAAGGACAGGGTGGTTGTGGTGGCAGTGGAGGTAGCGCAGCATCCCGTGTGGTAGCCACATGCTCAGGTTGCTGTTCGGAGTCTAGGTCGATGGCATCAAGACGAACCTGTGCAGTGCTGCGGGGCTGGCGTTCATTCTGTACAGCTGGAGAGAGAAAAGTGGAGAGGTGAGTAGCCGAGGAAGCAGATGGATCACTGCTCTATTGTCCCGATAGTGCTTAAAATACAGGGGTTTGGTTCTAGATCCCTCCATGGATACCAAAATCTGTAAATACTCAAGTCCCATTAAATACAATGGCATAGTAAAATGGTGCCCCTGTGTAAAATAGCAAAATCAAGCTTTGCTTTTGGGAATTTATATATTTTAAAAATATTTTCAAACTGTGCCCACCCGTTCTTTCCACCCCATCAATCTGTGCTCACCATCCTTGTTCATTCCTGCCTGCAGGCATTTCTTCAGGCGGCAGGCTTGGCATTGGTTCCTGTGTGCTTTGTCCACTGGACACATCCCTGTGCCAGCTTGGCACCTGTGGAGAACAATACAACAGTGCAATGTATGTGGTCTCAGCAATGGGCTCACCTGCTTTATGTATTGTGGCCCTTGCTTTTCTTCTTTACGACACAAAGCAAATGTTCTCAACGAAGGAAAATCCAATTCTGAGCTAAGAAAAACTGGATTCAGTAAACTATTTTATTATGTAAATTCATATATTTGTATTTCTTCAAAAAGAGATTAGCATTCACTAATCATGGAACAAAGCAAAGAGACACAAAGCTCATTGGTACATTACCCCCCCGAGGACAGAAAATCCTACAAAGCCTGCATTTCTGGATGCTCATATTAGAGCAAGCCTTGCTCATATATTTTGAAGCCTAAAGACTAGTAGCTTGCTTTTGAAAAAGCACTAAAGCTAAGAATGATCTGAAGAAGTATTTTGTGCTTAAAATATGTACAGGAAATGGAGTTAGAAAAGCAGAGAGCTCTACTTTAAGCAGACCATTCTAAAAAGAAAGTTTCTTTCACACCACATCATTACAACACTGCAAATCCTCTGCCACAGCTCCATCCTGTGCAATTCTGGGATCCATTGTTTCATGAAGGATTTAGGATTCTCTGTTGAAGAGGACCTGTGCTGCACCAACTCACACATCCCAGGATTCTGTAGAATGCAGCCATAGCACTTAAAGTGGTATTTTTGTTTTTGTTGTGTGGCATCAAGTTGTTTCCAATTTATGAAGCTTCTAAGGTGACCTGATCATGGGATTTTCTTGGCACATTTCTTCAGAAAGGTTTGGCATTGCCATCCTCTAAGGCTAAGAGAGTGTGACTTGCCCAAGGTCACCCAGTGGGCATTTGACTCAGTGAGTATTTGAACCCTGGTCTCCAGAGTAGTAGTCCAAGGAGAATTTCAGAAGGGGGGAAAACGGAGTAAAAGGCATAATCCTAGCATAATCACATGACTGCACTGAAGATTTTCAGACAATGTTACACTCATTCAGGACTTCTCCCAGGAAGAATGCAGCTTGCTCTGGCAACAAACCATTCATGGGTCCCATGAATGGCTTCGCAATAGCTTGAATGAAGTGTGATTGAGAGAGTGCAAAAGTTAATCACGCTTCACTTGTCCTATTGAGGAAGCAACCGAGGATATTTACTCAGACGGCATTTTGGTGATGGAAATCCATTCTCATTGCCAGTATCGGTTTTGCAGTGGATTTTTGTCTTCTTTTGAGATATAGGGCACAATTTTGTTTACACTGGATTAAAAGAATGTAGTGAAGTAATAAATTTTACTTTTTTGTACTGTATTCTGTGCGGGATGAAAACATGATTTGCAGACATGCGCTGTAGTGCCGAAATGGCACATGCATGAAATGATCAGTTCCAGTGTTCTCAACCAAGGAAAATCCATCATTCGTGGATGTGTGCAGAACTCGATCTTGATACTATTTGGCAATGACAAACCCCTCTGCAGTTATCATATGCCATGCAGGAATACACAGTCAAAGCACTCTCAACTCCTATCCAGACTCTGTTTAAAAACCTCCAATTAAGGAGACTCCACCACTCTCCAAGAGAGTGTATTCCACTGGCAAAGAAGCTCTCACCATTGGGAAGTTCTTCCTAATGTTGAGGCAGAATCTCTTTCCCTGTAATTTGCATCCATTGTTCTGTATCTTATTCTCTGGAGCAGCAGAAAACAAGCGCCCCATCCCTTCAAATATTTAAACATACCTATCATGTCATCTCTTAATCTTCTCTTCTCCAGGCTAAACATACCTAGCTCCCCAAGTCACTCTTCATAGAGCGTGGTTTCCAGACCATTCACCATTTTTGTGATCAGCCAAAAAAGTAATTTCCCCACACTCTAGATCCAAGCCTAGACCTACTCCTGCTGTCACAAAATCTGGACCACCCAGTCTTTTACCTGCTCTAAAGAAAATGTGAAAACACTGGGGAATCTGATCAGGCGTCTCCCACTGTACCATACTAGATTTGCCTTTAACCCACCTGCTGTCCTCTTTACTTTCCAGCACAGACAGAGTGGATGGGACCAGGTCCAAAGATGGCCACACCTTACCTGTAGATCAGCTTCCTGCGGACACTGCGCTTAAAGAAACCACTGCAGCCATTGCAGGCATAGATGCCATAGTGCTTCCCGCTGCTAGTATCTCCACACACCTTGCAGAGCAAGACTGGGCTTCCGACTTTCCCAGGAGCCATGCTGAGCCCTACTGGGAGGAGACAACGTAGGTCTCAAAGTAAAGCTACCCAAAGGGAGCAACATCAAAACAAAATGGACAGCAGCATTCATTAGTACTTATACCTAATATATGTTGAATTAAAATTGCCATGTTTTCAAAATAGCAATATAGGACAATTGAAATTCATGGCCTGTGGGTGAACAGTCAGGAAGGGGTTGTTAACAAGTTTGTATTCTGTCTAAATACCAAATGAAAGTGTTGATTTCAGTTAGTTTAGCCATGTATTTCTCTGCAAAATTAACATGTCTGTTGTTTTTGTTGTTGTTGTCACCATGTCAGAAATAACTTGAAGACATAGAACAACAATAGGGAAGAAAACTTGCCTCCAAAAAGAAACCAATAGGAAGTAGAATATTTTGCATTTTCACTATGTTTAGTTATCATGTGCCATTAACTTAGTTCATTTTCTGCCTCATCTCAAACTGTAGTTGTACTTCCCTACCAATGGCACTATTGGGACACAACTTTGGAGCAGATATTCTGGTTCCCATTCAGCAGAATGAGCAAGTGGGCCTCAAACCACAGCAACAACAACAAAAACAAAAACATAGAAACAGAGGTGCCCTCCCACATTATACAGAAACTGAAATAATACACAGCAGCACCCTTTAAAGAACATATCTTCCATAAGATCATAATGTGCAGAGTCTAATATACAGTTACTGTACCACTATTCCCCATGAGTTTATGAGATCATTTCCGATATCTGATGAGATGAGCCATAATAAGCCAAGAGGATAATATGACATTGCCACATTGGTTTGAAAATTTGCTTGTGAGTTTTGGTTTTCAAGTGTTGGCTCTCACCCTTTCTTCCAAGAAAGTCAAGATGATATACATGGTTCATGCCACCTTAATCTTACCCATCCAATAAGTCAAGTTATCCTCGACTTTCCTGTGTGGTAAGTTTTGCTGAGAGATGCTGACTTGCCCAAGATTGCCCAATAAGCTTTATGACAAAGTAAGGGGCCTGAAGTCAGATCTCACCAGTCCTAGTCCAGTACTCTGACTCCCTACCCAGCTCCCCATATCTTTTACATTTGCTTGCCTATTATTTAACCATTTTGGCAGTCTGACTTTTGGTGGTTTGTTCACTTGATGTTTTCATCCTAGTTGGGGCTAGAGGACCTGAGTACTTCTAAATAAACCTGTTATGTGCAAGTGAATATATGATCCTTCTTCTCCTCTACAGGCATAAAAAACAAGGTAGACTCACAGAGCTTTAAAGTGCTCCATGAATGTCTTGATGTTCTATGTGAAATTTACTTGGCTTCCCTCCCTTTCCAATTCTTGGGGGCTTTCCTCTGAGAAATCCTAACTTAGTCCAATGTACAGAGAACATCAGAGAGTTGGTGCTCCATTGATCCATCAACAATATAATGGTTCTCAGGGCCAGACCAAGAAATTTAACTGCCTGTGATGAAAAAGAAAGTGGTGTTGTTTCCAACCACTCTTATAAGAGGTCCACCTCTTATTTTCAAATCACAGTTATTCTTCAAATCAGAGTACAATTTTGTATCTTTTGTATCTGCTGGGCTTTGATTCCAGAACACCCCATGGATACCAAAATCTGTCAATGCTCAAGTCCCATTAAATACAGTGGCATAGTAAAATGATGTCTCTTGCACAAAATGGCAAAATCAGATTTGCTTTTTGGAATTTGTATTTTAGAAATATTTTTCAGACCATGGGTACTCAAATCAGTGGATAAAAAAATCCATGGATATGGAAGGCTGACTGTTCACTAATGGGATTGTGTTCCCCACCCCATCTGATGGAACAAATAAGTTCTAGGGAAACCAAGGCTAGATTGAGAAACATATGTGGGAAGAAAATACTTAGGAAGCAACCAGGAGACTGCCATTTCTGCTGCCTCCTTCCTTCTGCTAACTAAGGTAAGGTAATCACAAAGAAGGCCAGTTTTACTAGGTCCCAACTCTTATTCAGGAAGGAAAATTAGTATGATGCTATTTCTGAGGAATAGAGGTGGCAGGGGAGTTCCCCTTTGGCTCCAGCATCAAGAGAGAAGTGAGAATCATGTGGCCCTCCTTTATTGAACTACCATTTTTAGATTGTAAGCCTGAGGGCAGCAAATCGTGTAAATAATAATAATAATAATAATAATAATAATAATAATAATTGTACGTCGCTCTGAGAGCCTTTAGGGCTGAAGGGCAGGGTATAAATATGGTAAACAGATAAAATAAAAATAAATCCCAGGATCTGTAGCCAGCTCAGTCAAAGGTGAGGCATGCTGGGAGTTGCAGTGTGAAAACATCTGGAAGGCTGATGGATTTTGACTCCTTGTCTAAAAGGACATCACCCAAAGTTGCATTGGTGCTCATGCTTCTGCCCAACTACAGTTTGGGCCTACGATTAGGAGGAACCTGAGCGGGGGACAGATGCAAGAAAGAAGAGGACCAATGTGACTTACCTGGCTGGTTGCCCTCCAGTCCTTTGTTTATCACCGACTCTGTTGGGGAGGCAGTCATGCTTGTGCTTGATCAGGGCAGGGAGGATGGGTAGGTCTTGCCGCTCTGGTTCCCCAGGACTCTCCTTTGCTGTGTTACAAATCCAGCCTCTTCCTCCTCAGATGTTGACCCAGTGCCAAACAGCAGGAGAAGCAGTTGTGCCCAGGCTAATGTGGACCAGCTGCTATCTACGGTCAAAACTGGGCAAGTTGTTGTCAGCCTCCCTTCAGTACAAGCCAGACTCTTCCATGGGAGATGGTGACTACCACTAGCCTACCAGCTGTCCTCTTCCATGTCAAGGAGAGCCCTGCTCTTCCTTGAGGGTCTCTGGATAGTTTGTGTGTGTGTCTGTGCCCTGCCCGCGTGTGAGTCCCCTTCTCTTCAAGGCTCCTGTGGTGTAGCGGGGAAGATTAGCCCTTAACGCTGTGTAAGCAGATGCCTCTCTGTCATCCTCTTAATCTTTAGCCTCTCTCCAAAGGTGGAACCATCAGCCATGCAAAGAAGAATGGGAAAGGTGCCGAAGAACCGTCAGTGAGCCCTGAATGGTGCCAGAAACCTGTAACCAGAACTCCCCCTGACACCGAATCTGTCCGCACCATTTCTATCCATGGCTGCTTAACAAAACAGCCCTCATGCCATGCTCTTGCCATCCATCTATGGGGCAATTATGACTCATTTGTTCAGCCATCAGCTGGCGGGCCAAAAGTGAAGGTTGGCTCTGTTTTCTAGGCATTTGATCTACCTTAGCTCTCACCCCCCCACTAATCATCACAACATTGTCTATTTTTGCTGGCATACTGAGACCCAATAGAAGTCGTTTTTGGAAAGGGAGGCTAATCTACAAGGACAGCTGCTGATCAGAACTAAATATTTAATGGGGCATTTTTTCAAGCAGGTGAGTGCACTGACTCCCCAGGTAGGTCCTGTATAATTGATGAAGGGAAAGGTGAGGGATAAAGAAACTTGCCAAGGAAATCACAGGGCCTTGAAGAGAAGGAGGATGCTCAAACTCACTTCCTGACTCCTGGGATGATCTTGCAGAAACTTCTGGAATCAAGCTAAAATTGTGGTGCTGATACACTGTGAATACTGCCACATGGCCTTGGACACTGCTTTAAATGCTGTGGCTCAATGCTATGAAATTCTGGGAATGGTAGTTTGTTGTTGGTGCCACAACAAACTACCATTCCAAGAATTCCATATCATTCAGCCACAGCACTTAAAGCTGCATCAAACTGGATTATTTCTGCAGTGTGGATCCAGCCATGGAGGAGGAAATGTATTGCTTCTTGGTGCTAAACTGAGAAAGGTTACCTTTCTGACTTCCCAGAATTCCCCTACCAGTCTGGCCAGTGGCTAGGCTGACTGGGGGATTCTAAGAGTTGCCATCCAAAACTGAACTTTTACAAATGTTTTGGCCAGAATCCCATTGGCTAATCACAGTGGAGTGACTATAGCGCTACATGGCATAAGAACATTTGGGGCATTGTCCAAGGAATCATCAGTACCTCCTTATGCAATTAATTTTGTGCAATGTGGAATGCAGATGGGTGGTACCTGAGAACACTTTGGTTCCCTTGGCTGCTGTTTGGTCATGGAGTGCATTTGGGCACTGTCCATCTGCCATTGCAGATGGTAATGCCATGTGCAGTGCAGTGGCAATGCAGTTGGGGAGGAGCAGTGGCATCACTAGGGGAGTGCGGATCGCACCAGATGACCCCTAAGGGGGTGGTGACACCACTGCTCCTCAAACACCAACGTTTTGGCAGAAATGGGCTGTGGCATTCATCTGTTTCCCTTTAAAATGTCTTAAAAGATGGTGGGAGTGGGATGATGCTCAGTGGGAAGTGAAACAAGAGACCCCAGAATTTTTTAAAATTCAAATTTCAAAATTTTAATTAAAATATTGTTTAAATTTTAAAAAAATGTTTTAAAATTTTCTTTTAAAAAAATAACATTTTAACCAAATCTTCACTATGCATATGTAAATACATTTAGGTTGTGCATATGGTATTGTAATTTGAAAGTATAATTTTAATTTTGCTACTTGTTTATGTCACAACTATTAGCATTACGATTTATGAGTAACATTAGTGCACAAAAGCATTACTAAGGATTCTGTATGGTGTGAAACAGAAGAATGTCAATGGGGGACAGGTGACACCATGAGTTACCACACTGGGTGATACCAACCCGAGGGATGCCACTGGGGAGGAGGAGCCTTTGGCAAGTGAACCTCAAGGCAATAGATGGATGGTGTGTGGAATTCCTTTGGCACTCCTTGGGAGTGGAGGTATGGCCAGGTGCCACCCAGCTGCTATGGTAACTGGTAAAAAGAGAAGCCCAAACTCCAGCATAAGTATGCGGGAAGCACTTTGGACTGCACAAAACTTGATTTCAGCTTAGAGTTCTATCAGCAGGATATTAACACAATGTTAAAGAGTAGAGAACATCTATTCAGTATTTCAGCCTTGTTCTAACTCATGGATACTACATTCCATTCTCCTTCCCATTGGGGTTTCTCATGTTCCCTCTAGTCAGTCAACATACTGCAACTTAGCATTCAACAAGGGTATTTGTGGAGAAGGGTATCCCAGCTTAAGCACTGGAGACAGAAGGAATTATATCAGACAGGTTGTTCAGAGTGGCACTGTTTGAAATTCAGCCCATTCTGACCTTGTAAAACTTGGGCAGGTAGCAGAGGAGGGCTTGAGCTGAATCTAGCCGTAATGTTCTACCTCTACACCACAATGGACAACTAGATAGATCTCCCAAACCATTGTAGGCTTTGTCCAGAGTAATGCAAACACTGCAAAGTAATGTCAGAGATTTTGAGTTCTCCAAGACTCTTCATCAGGTTAAATTTAACAAAAAGAAGTTGTTAAAGAAGTTGGAGAAAGATGAGCATAATGTTGAAAGAGAGTCATAATGCTGATGGTTACTCCTTCTTGTTTGGCACATATAAAATCTAATAGCAATTGGATGGTTAGTGACCATTGTTCTGGAAGTTGCTGTATTTACAGCTCCCATCGTCTCTGACCATAGGCCATGCCAGCTGGGACAAGTGAGAGTTGCAGTCATGCAATGTCTTTACTGGAGAGCCACTAGTTTCTCATGCCCACATATCAACATAGCTGAAGCTGGATTTTCAATGGCGCGACAGCAAAGGTGCTTAGGACAGAAGAGAGAGAGAGAGAGAGATGGTGCAGCCAGGACACACAATGCACAGCATATCCCCCAAATCTGGTGCAGTCAGGACACACAAGCCTATCAGCAACAAACCTGGAGCATAATGCCTTAAACCAAATTTTAAAAACTCACATTTTTCTCTAAATTTTCCAGAAAACTTTGGTGTTTCCTGTGTGTAAATAATGGATCCTGGCATTGGGCAGGATGGAGGAAGCAGAACAGATTGTTGCCTGGCAAGAATGGCCATGTTCCTCTGTTAGCTCTTACCTCTGCTGCCTTTCTTCCATCAGCTCCCAGATCCACAATAGATCACTGTCTGGCAGGGGCAGCCATTTACCAATGCCCAGGCTAGCTCCCCACCACTCTAGGGTTGAAGCCATGGGAGATGCAGGTGCGCAAATGTCTTACTTGCAGGTCCATTCCTTTTAGATATATAGAAAGAGCATGTTTCTTGTATTTTGTGGAGGTTTAAGATGAGGTGGACAATGTGTGGCCCTCTAGATCCCTGCAGTCCTGGACAGCATTGCCAAGGGAGTGAGAGGAAGCTGCAGATCAGGAACATCTGTAGGGCCAACTTTCCCAGGTCCTGGTCTACAGGTAGACATGCAGGCAATGTACTACTCACTGAGGGTATTTTCACACTGCACAATTAACACATTATGATTCTACTTTGGCTC
Source organism: Sceloporus undulatus (assembly GCF_019175285.1). NCBI lineage: Eukaryota > Metazoa > Chordata > Lepidosauria > Squamata > Phrynosomatidae > Sceloporus > Sceloporus undulatus. Next base: position 156,828,344 of record NC_056527.1, read on the forward strand.
CAACTGCAGTTTCCTATTGTGTCTTGAAGTTTGTAGTTTGCTGAGAAATTGGAGCTCCCTGGGAGAAAATTTTAAATACATCTCCCTAAAGTACAGGCCCCAGGGTTTCATAGGATGGTACCACAGCAATTAAAGTGGAATCATAGCACTACATTGGTGCAGTGTGAAAGAGCCCAGCCTTAGGAGAACTCTTCAAGGTTGGTCTAAAGAAACATGAGATCTCACAATGTAGCTTCTTGGGGGCTTTGGGGCATGTTTGCACCTCTGCATTCCTTCCTTCCATTGTTTTGGAGAGCTGTTTGTTTCAATTTATTAAGTTCACCCAAGGGCTCTTCCAAAGGTATTTAAAAACTAGGAGTGTGGTTTGCTGACGTGGTGCTGGAAATTAGTGTCATAACATTTTATAAAGCAAAAATGCAATTTCACCAGTGCACTATAGCACTACAACTTTAAAAAGTTAAAAAGAGAGAAGAAGGTAAGAATACATTTTTGTTCTGATATACCTTGGAATTAAGAAGAAATCCACTGAATGATGGAGGTAAAATGCTACAACTGGTGCTAGAACTGTTGTCCAGAATAACAGAAACATAATTTGGATAAATTAAAAACAAAATACTCTGAGAACTACAGCAACAAATACCACAACCTGGCGGAGTCTGTAAATATATTCCTGCCTTGTTGTTGTTGTTGTTGTTGTTGTTGTTGTTTTCTTCTTCTTCTTCTTCTTCTTCTTCTTCTTTGCCATTAAGTTGTTTTCTACTTATCCTGACCCTGCTTGGGGTTTTCTTGGCAAGTTTCTTCAGAGTCAGCTTGCCATTGCCAGACTAGGATTCGGACCCTAGTCTCCAAAGTCATAATCCAATGCTCAAACAACTAAGCCACACTGGTTCATTCTATATGAAAAAATGTTCTCCATACTGACTTATTTAGGTTGTGTTTTTTCACAGTCACTTATAACACCTCCATCTTAACTCAAAAAGAGAATCCTTATATTTCAGAATGAGGTACCGCACTCTAAGCCAATGCTCTCAAATGAGATAGTCCATAGACCAGTACTAGTCTACAAGCCATTGTCTGCTAGTCCATGGTGAGTTTCCAGGAAGAAAGGAAGGAAGAGGGAGCAGTTTTGGCCATTGGACATAAATATGGTACCAGTCCCTGATGCCAGTCTCCCATATACAATAGGGAAAAAACACTGTTCTAGGCAACTGGTTTGGCCAAAGTATGGCTCCCAGTTGGAGACAACATTTCAATATGACAGGGAGGGTGTCAGAGATAAAACATTTGTTAATGTTTCATCTCTGATGCCTTCCCTGTCAGAGATGCAGGGCCAGGAAGGCAGGGAAAAGGGGAGAGGGGTTGTCACCTTCAGGTCATCTGTATAGCCACAACCAGCTGTACAGACCCTCTTTTCCACAATCTGGTGACTAATCCATTTACTCTGTGTAAGTAAGGGGGGGAGACTACAAAGCAGGCTGGAGGGAGTCTGCTAGTTTAACAAAAACAATTAGCCCCAGGATTGCCATAGCAGCTCTGAGTCAGTCAATCCCTTTGGCCAGTCAGAGACCAGATGGTGATGGATGCTTCATCAGCCATTAGTGACAAGGTCATAATTAGTCTGCAACCCTGATCTCTCTCTCTCTCTCTCTCTCTCTCTCTCTCTACTCTCCCTCCTCCCTCTTTCCAGGAGACCCTCCATAAGCAAGGAATTGCCTAGATGCCATAAGCATGGAGTTGCCATTCAACCCAATCAAACAATGACTGTCCACCGTCCCTCGGTTTAACTCTTTGGTGTCAGCAGAGCCAACCCTTTCCTGAGCTGTTGCGTCTGATGCGTTCAAAGGTCAGACACACTTAGGTGATGGGAAAAAATGACTCCACGCTCCATTTCCCATCAAATGCATTTTATTATGATCTCTCCACAACAGTATGGTACCCTCAAGATGCATTAGACTACAAAAGCTATGCTAGTTGGGTAGTGGCATCACTAGGGTTGATATCACCCAGTGGAATAAACTTGAATTATCACCCCGGGCAGGCAGCCACTCTTGAAGAGACAATATATGGGGGGAGAGTGGGAGGGCAGGGGGCAGCAGAAGGAGAAGCTGTAGCAGGCAGGGAGGGGTGCTTGCTATCTTCCTCATCCTGCCTGAGCTGCCTGGCACACACTCTAGCTGCCTCCCTTTGCCCACTGTGGATGCCTTGGCCATTTGCCCACTGTGGCCATGGACATGGGTGAGCTGCTTCTACCTGGCACCACCTCCTCCCACCCCATCATTGACTGCAACTGATTTGCTATGCCCAGCACATCCCATTTGGGCCCAAAGCTGAGAGAACCCAAGGCCATGAAGTAGAACAGACAGAAAGAAGGGGCAGTGGCAGTGAGCTTGCAACCAGCTCGCCATGTTGCCACCTCCCATTTGGGTTTCTCCATAGCTTTGGGCTCTGTCGGCAGAGGTTGAGACAGCTCTTGGTAGCAGAGAAGAACAGACAGGATGGAATGGTTGTGGTCAGCTTCCAACCGGCTCACCACTGTACCACCATCTCTCATTTGGTCTTTTCGAAGCTTTGGGCTCTCCTGGCCAAGATCAAGAGAGCCCAAGGCCACAGAGAAGAACAGATGAGAAGCAGCAGTGGCGGCAATCTGCTGGGCAGGAAAGGGAGGCAATGGTGGCAAAAAGGAGACGAATCTGTGGCACTACTGATGCACTGCCAGCATCTCCCTTTGCCAGCTGGCCAGTAGCTCTGCCAAAGTCAGAAGAGGTTGCCAGGCTACAGCAGCACCACACAAACACACAACCTAGTAGCACAGTGGGCAGAGGGCCCAACTGGGTTTCACCCCCCCCCCAGTTGTCATCCAGTGCAGTCCCCCACAAGTGACACCCCTGCAGCTGGGAATGAAAGGAATTGTAGTCCCACATCTGGAGGGCACCAAATGAGGGACATTCTTCTGATCTAGGATCCACTGTTGAAATGAAAGTGTCTTCCTCACGGACAGCTCCTGTTGATAACAAGCAAAAGGTATTTCTCAATTACTTTATCGCTTCTTCAATAACAGAATCTTTTTTTTTAAAAAAAATGTTATTTGTGATAAAAGAAAGGTCAGGAGAATCTGTGGGAAAGTATGGATATGTTGCAAATGGAATACATTACTGGTGCTGGGATCAGTCTTCAAGTTGTTTCCAACCTATGGCAATCTCAAACTGAACATATCATGGGGTTTTCTGGGCAAGATTTCTTCAGACGCACATAAACATACATACCTCCTACAAGTTCTGTGAACAAACCAAGCAATTGTATAATAACTGCCCTGTTTGATTCCAGAAATTGAAACCAATTCTTAACAACAACAAAAAAAAAACACCTCATGTAGCCTGGATAAAGTGAAACACAGAATTGGAAGGGGTCCCACTGGCCATCTAGTTCAATCCCATGTCATAGCTCAAATTGGGCTGAGTTGTTGTCATGCCATATGGGATTGAGTACATAGTAGTAAAGTGTGCCCCGTCCTTTCACAGAAGGCAAGTTGGCCTACCCCAGTGTAGCGCAATATTGTCTACTCCAACTGGCAGTAATTTTTCTGGATCTCAGAAATGTTTGTTTTACCAGATACCCATTGCAAACTGCACAGGAGGCCACCAAGGGCCACAAAAGATTTACATGTTGGCCATAATTGGGCTAGATGTTTGATTGACATATGCCCAGATTTTCTTACAATGTCAGTAGGGTTGCAGTAAGAGTGGAGCAGGATCAAAATATTTTTGATCCTGCTTGACAAGCTTGAGAGGGCAATATGGATCCCAAGAACTGCACTGGATCCTGCCAAGAGTTACAAGTGACCCACAGGCTGCACAATTCCCCCCTCTTCTTTCTTATGCCTTGTGAGAACTATATTAGGCCTTGCCGTACTATTAAGGAATCACAGAATCCTGGAGTTGGAAGGGACCTCAAGGGTCATCTAGTCCATTACTTCTCAGCTGGGTTGGTTGCATAGGCTACTGCAATGACAGTCACTATACAGGAAGGTCTTCATCAGATCACACTGGCAGGGTGGTGGTGACCGGAAGTGATTTTTCAGGTGATCAAAAGTCACTTCCAATTATTGCTTCATGGCATCTTTTTGTTGTTTTGGGGCTGGCCTGAAACTGTGTTTATAAGCCAAAACATACTCCCCCTTAGGATATTTTTGTCCAAAGAAGCAACTTCCCTCCAATTAAAAAATAAGCTGGGATGGAGTGAGGCAAAGGGTTACATGAGACTTCACCCCAAGTGCAACTTGTACCTACGTTATATAGAGTAATGCACGGGCCTTTTGGCTTGTACAGACTACTCCTCAGTCCAAAAACCTCTGGAGGGCCAAATCTTTCCCACCCCTGGTTATAACTGTTGCCTTTGGCAAGCCCTGACACTTGGCCACTGAGGCAGATCATTTGAACCCTCCAAGTTAAGAAGACCTATAGAAGACTCCTTGCTTGGATAGGGACATTATCCAAGCAACAAGGTCTTCATGGCTGTGGTGCATTTCTGTGTAGCCCTCAGTTCTCTATCTCTTGGCTAACCTCTGGGAAACACCCAAAGGTAGTACCTAATCATGGCTGGGCCCTGAATATCCTCTTTTTCAGTAGTCCTGTCATCTTATCATAGCACACAATTGCATGGTGTATTTAAGCCCCACAATAGTAACTGGGCCACCATTATCTGGGCCACAGAGTAGTCTTCCAAAAACCAGCTGAACAGGGCCACTTGCAGGCTTGCTAACCTGTATGTTGGTTGCTGCCAAAGCAAAACTGTACGTAAGGATGGCCTGTGATAGAATTATCTCTTATTACACAGAGAAGTCATTAACCTCTCTCCCCCTTCTGTTAGGGTTAATAATTAATTGCTGATGATGAGAGCCCTGGGAGGGAAGGTCCTGCTCTTTTAATTACCACTTTGCATTATGCTTCTTAAAACCCCTTAACACCAGGACTTACATGCATCCTGGAGTTTTATCTGGAAACCATGCCATTGCCATCTTTTCATTATATTTGAGAGTATCTGGCATACAGGAGTGATGTTTCTGGCAGACTGATGGCTGAGCAGGAACAGAGGGACACAGAGCAGCCTAGTAGTATACAAAATATACCAATTTCACAACATTTTGTGACATAGTTGGAGCATGTAAAAATGCCCTGAGAAATTCCATTCATTTCAATTTGCGGGTAGAATTATAGAATTGAAAAGGGAATTGGAGATTATGTCGTCCAACTCTTACTCGGCACAGGATCTGCTGTATGAGAGGCAGCTATAGCATCCATCACAGATGACTATCCTCTCTCTCCTTACATGTCTTTGGGGAAAAAGAGGTCCCCGACCTCACAAAGAAGTCTGTCCAACTCTTTGATTCTTTAGATATGACTGATTTAAACAAGACTTGTAACTTTAGGAGGTCAGGTTCTACTTTTTGTTTCAGTAAACATTATGACAGAGATGAGAGACCACTATATGTGGAGCGTATCGCTTGGGCAAATAATAATAATAATAATAATAATAATAATAATAATAATATTTTTATTTGTATACTGCTTTTCCTCCAGATCAAAACGGTTCACAACATACAAGCTACATGTCACATGCTATAGCACAAAGCAATACAATACATCAACAGTGACATCAGCAATCTCATACAATTCAACAAAAATCCTCAAAAACCATGTACAAAGCAGTCAAAGCTATCAGTTGAGGCTTGTTGCCGCCGGCTTGCCTCTCTCCCCCTCAAGATGATGGTCGGAAGGAGGGCTCTTATTTTTGAAGTGGGAATCTCGCTGACTTTAATAATAATTTGTTTTATTTATATACCGCTATTCCAAAGATCATAGTGGTGAACAGCAAGTAAGCTAATTAGCAAGTAAGCTAATTTGGCCCCAAGAGTCTGGGTACTCATTTTAGCGACCTCAGAAGGATGCAAGCCTGAGTCGAGCTTGGGCCCTTTTGCTGGTCTTGAACTCACAACCTTGTGGTTTTGAGTGAATGGCTGCAGTACAGACATTTAACCACTGCGCCACCAGGATTTGAAAAAGTGCTTGCTGACTGAGGCTTTGACCTGGGATGCATCTGGACCAGGGGTAGGCAACCTGCGGCCCGCGGGCCGGATGCGGCCCGGCGAGGCCTTGGGACCGGCCCCAGCCCGGTCCTGTCGCCGATTGCCGCCGGGGCCTTTGGGGGGGCAATTGTCTATAGAAGCCTCAGAAACATGCATTTATATTAACATTTTTTAAAAAATCAGCAAATTTTTTTGCATGTCCTCCATTTTTTTTTAAAAAAGTGTCTTCCATTTGAAAATTTTGTCCTACATTTGTCCTTTTTTATTTATATATTTAATATATATAATATATAATTATTTAATATATAATTATTTAATTATTTATTTTTTGGCTTCGGCCCCCCAGTTGTCTGAGGGACAGCAACCCGGCCCCCGGCTCAAAAAGGTTGCCTACCCCTGATCTGGACAGTGGCATCCCAGCTAGATCGGTGGCGTTTTAGGTATGATAACATCCAGGGGCATCCTGGATCCAGAATTTAAGCTGGAAGAGGTAAGCCAGCTTATTTGCCCAAGCGATAAGATCATGTTTGGTTTTAACGTTCGTTGTAGATTTTTATAGTGTTTTATTGTATTGGGTTATTTTTATGATGTTTTTATACTGTATGTTTTTATATTGCATATTGTGTTACATTTTTCCTTTGCTGTACCCCGCTTTGATCTATTTTTGGAAAAGCGGGTTATAAATTATTATTATTATTATTATTATTATTATTATTATTATTATGTGTCAGCCTACAACAGGCAAGGTAAATAGCAGTTGTTGTCAGAATCCTGCTTACTAAGCACGTGAGAAGAGCAGAACAGTTATAGCAAGCATATAACTCCCTTGTTAAAACAGTTTCATTGGCTACCAATTTGTTTCCAGCCCGAATTCAAAGTGCTGGTCATGACCTACAAAGCCCTACATGGCTTAGCTCGACTTTCGGAAGACCATATTGCCCCATATGAATCTGCCCGAGTCCTAAGCTCTAGGGACTTTATCACAACAGTCCGCTGTCCTGCCTCAATTGTGCTAGTTTAAGAATGGAAACATACCAGTCTGGCATCATTTCCTATCACACATTTCCCCACGATAGAGCTTTGGCACTCGACTGCCCAGCTCCATATTCTTAGAAGAAAGAGAAGGAACAGGTGATTGTGGCTGCTGACAGCTGTCACAAGCCAGCTATTGTGCAAATGTGCACACGGGAGCCGGCTTCAGGAAGAGGTTGGCTGCCATGACCACTGCAAGGGTGAGGGGAAGAGGACTGCCTAAGAAACAGAACTGCAGTGGAAGGGATCTATCACACAAAGACAGCAATGAAATAGCAGTGAGTTTGAGCGTCTACTGATGGGCTTTGCCCATGAATGAAAAGTTATGCTACAATAATGAAAGGAATATAAGGCAGCAGCAGGACAGACATAATGTCATGTGATAAGTACCAGCCAAAGATGCTTTTATCTTGTTAGAATTCCACTTTTCTGGCCTCATGTACTTTGTTGGACCCCCATCACAGGTTTGCTTGCTGAGGAAAGGAGAAAGAGCCTTCTCAGTGGCAGCTCCCATCCTTTGAAATTCCCTTCCGTGAGACATTAGGCTAGCCCTCTCCCAGTTTATTCTGGGGTTTTTTTTTAATGACTCTTTCTAAGTGCTGCCTTGGGTCTCACTTTGGGGCCATACAAATCAATCAGTTAATTAATTAAATACACAATTCTTACTCTGGTAATATTCACATATACATAAAAGCCAGTCATCAAAAATAAGAGAATCCCAATACTATCATCCCCATTTTAGACTTATGACTATATTAACAGTGAACAGGCATTTCCAAATTATCATATTAAGCCTTATTATTACATAGCAGTATAACAATTGGTTCTAACATTATAGGTCATAACCTGCAATGGTTTTTATTTCATTTATAACAGGTATCCAGAAAGATCTAATCCTGAGATAGAATCCAAGGCAGGATTCCCTCTAAGAGGTATTGCTTAAGTCATGTATAAATTCCACTGAGGTCTTTTCACATTTCAAAATCTGATTACAGAATAATGTTGGTTACTGTAGTACTGTATATTTAACACATAACTGATTTTTAAAGCTATTTTAATACTTAGACATTTTATTGTGTACTTATGCTTATCTGAGAAACAATTGCATACCAAGAAGTCAAGTTCATTTAAAACTACCAGTTCATTCTCTGAAGTTAAACTGGTTGATGTTACATTGATGAGAGTATTATGCACATTTAATTCACTATTGAAAAAAAGGCTTCTAATCCAAAATGAGTTATGAGAGCTCACAGCTCAGAACAGTTACTTTTTTGGACTACAATGTCCACTCTCCATGCAGGGTGGGAGATTCTGGGGGTTGTATTTTTAAGAAGTGACTATTTTATGTGCTGGACTGAAACAGTGGCACTCAAGAATGCATGTGCCAGGGCTGGCGGCCTGCCCTATGTTCTGGGATTTGGTTGGGTCACGTTCGCAGCATTCAGTGTTTTGAGCTGAACCAGCTGAAAGGCATGGCAAAGGTGAAACAAAGCTCTGAGGCCCCTCTTTATCCTTCTGCAATCCTGAGCTCCATCTATTTGCAAGAGCAGCAACATTTGTTTTTGAGACGGTAAAGCCGCCAAAGCCCTCAAATCTCAAAATGTGCTAGGCTGTCAGAGAGAGCGTTACTGTCATAACTTGTTATATAATCATCAGGGACACTCAGGTGTGCTTGTGCGATGGGGTGAGGAGATGAGGGATTGTGGAGAAGAAGGATCAAGCCTATAGGAAACACTAGGGTCAGCACTTTGGGAATAAGACACTATCAGGGATGCAGCTGGAGGGGCAGCAAAATGCAGGTGTTGTTCTCCACCCATAAGAATCCCGCACCCCAATGAAAAATTCTGCCCCATTATTGTTGTTTTTTCCAGTATCCAAATTTCTTGCATGAGAGACAGCGAGATTCTCAAAACAGTTCATGCCTATAATTCTTATATTTGCTGTGTTGGCATTTCCTGGGTAACTTTGCATGCCCCTTTTCTTTGGATGCCTAAACTGTATTTCTAAAAGCTCAGTTGCAGTTTTAAGTTACTGCTGTGTTAGAAATTTAGAAACTGAAGAAACAGTTCATTCGGATGCAAGATTCTTAGGGGGAGGAGCAACGCAGGGAGATGCAGGCTAATAATAGTTGTTATTATTATTGTTGTTATTGTTATTGTTATTCACCCCGTAGCTACACTCCTGGACAGCACACAAACAGACACAGACACACACATTATTTCTAGATGAGACAGAGCTGAATGTTGATCAAGACCAACACACTAACATTCGCTATTCCTGCAGGTGGCAGATGATGGAAAGTACAGTACGTATATGAAAGGTATTAAAAAGAAAAGAGCAATGTATCATGCAGCCTGTCTTCCTGTGTTCAAGGGAATGCTACCTTATTATTTCTGCTAAAAAAAGTTCAACTGCCAGTTCAGTAAGAACGGTGAGCAATGCTGTGATGTTCTTCCTCCCAGCCAGCAAAATATCTTTGTATTGCCCTGGAGCAGTACAGCTCCAAAGCCACACACATACACACTCAATGCCTTCTCTCCTCTCTTTCTGTGATGTGAACAGCAGCTTATCTCAAGGCGTGACATCATCATCTAATATATCGCCCATTCCCACTTCACACTTATGGGCAGGGATATATGCATCATGTCTTGCAGGGTAGAGGGACAGAGGCCACACTGATCACATACAAGGTAAAGTGGAACCTATGTCTGCATAGTCAAAGCTTAGAAATAACTTTCTTGGGCCAACCATTGTAAAGTTACTCATCACAGCTTGTAGTGTATCTTGGGCATGGTTGAATGGAGGAGCGAGAAATAAAAAGAATATGGGTTCATGTCAGAGTGATGCAGGACAAGAGCAAGTGTGTAAAGCCAACCAAGAGGAAGTCTGCTAACATGCAAACTAGGAAGGATCAAGTGTAGGCATGAAAAAGTTGTTAGCTGGCTGGGGAGAATGTGTGATTTGTCCTCTAAAATGTAACTTGTCCAAGCTCTGTGTGTTGTAACAGAATCCATCCATCTTGCTAATAGCAGGATCCCAACCAGCCCCTATCCCAACAGTGGCTCAGCCCTCCTCCGATTAGGATTAGCTCTCTCTGCACCCTGCTACTCCTGACCTAGATCCCCCATAGCTACCATCTGTAACAGCAGCCAACCTTCCTGCCCTTGGGAGAGTGATGTTGGTGGAAGCAGCAAGTTAATGCAGAGAGGAGTCATCTGTCAGCTATGGGGCTCCACTCCCTTTGATGGGGGTTTGTTGTTGCTGCTGCTGCTGTTGTGTGCCTTCAAGTCATTTCCAACTTATGGTAACCTTAAGACCATAACCATGGGGTTTTCTTGGCAAGATCTGTTCAGTGGAAGTTTGCCATTGCCTTCCCCTGGCACTGAGAGTATGTGACTTGCCCAAGGTCTCCCAATGGGTTTCCATGGCCAAGCTGGGAATTGAACTCTGGTCTCCAGAGTCGTAGTCCAGCGCACAAACTGCTACACCACAGTAGTTCTCTGATGGAGGCTTAAGCACTCTGAAATCATTTAAAACTTCAAAAGACACATAACTTTTCATGCCATATTTGCCGTTTCATCAAGGCCATCCCTAAGACTGGATGGTGCAAGATGGAGGAATTGCCTCTCTAGATCTGTTTAAAAAGACAGCCTAAACAGGTGGCAAAGGAATTGCACTGAAGGTAACAATGATGCACTAAATGTTTTGAGGCTACAACTTCAGTCAGATCTAGCCAATATATTCAGTTGTGGGGCATAATGGGAACTCCAGTCCAAAATCTCAGCAGGTTGGGGTAGGCTACCGTGAATGCTCAAGTGCCGCTCTAAGGTATGCTCCTGTATTTTGCACCTAGTATTATCATGGACTCATTCACCATAGGGTTGCCATAAATCAGAAATGACTTGAAGGCACACAACAACAACATTTATGGAGGACATTGTTTGAAAACCTGATCTGGTAGAAGCTTGCCTCAAAGATTGAGGCTAGCATCCTGTTCAGCAAGCTACGTAACTGGAGTTACAATCTTGTGATTGTTGAGGGTTCATGTTCATGATGGTCAATGACCAAATGCAACACCAAAAAACCAATTGTTTCAGCCTACCCTAACTAAATGGTTTCCAATACATTGCAGATTGGGGCACTGGGAGATGATAACTATACAACTTAACTCGTTATGAAGCAAACTGAGAATGCCAATAGGTAACCCAAAGTTGCCTGTTCCCAACATATTCCCTGTCTGCAGAGATCTTTCAGGTGCTACCAGTCTGAAAAGGTTGTAGTTACATCTAGCAATGCAGGCTCTCAGCTGGTGAATCAAAAGTACTAAAACAGTTGTGGAAGCCCTCCAGGCGTTACCATCATGCCTTACCACTGACCAGTCTGTGCTTGATGGGAACTGGAGTCCAGCAACAGTTGGAAGGTCTCACGATCCTCATCCCTGTCCCCTAAAAATGCCTTTACAGCCAGAAAATTATCAACAGCCAAGTACTGCCAACATTTCCTTTTTTTTTGGCAAAGCTGTTGTGACTACAACAGCTTTGTGACAGGCAGAAATTAGTCTGGTGAAACTTCTCTCCTCACCGCATCTCTCAGAGCTCAGAAGTAACAATCTGCAAGCATAATACGTAGCTGCTTGCAACAAGTCTTGCAAAAAAGAAACACAGACGTAATGGACAATGCAACAGGACAACAAATTCCTTTGAAACACTACTGTATAATGAGAAATAGGACACTTCATTTTTTAAACTTTATTTTTATTAAAACCAACTCAATACAGAAATACATTATCAGTTTCCATTGCATTGTCTTGTGTTACGTCTTCATTTGTTTCAAACCATCTGCAAATCAAATCTTAACTATATGTTTAAATTAATTCTTGAATAGACTTGTACATATTGTAAAGGAAAACTATACCTTCTTTCAATTAAACTCATTACTAAAAATCTTATGTATTGCTTAGACTTTTTTTGATACAGTCTGTTTTCATGATTTGTTGTATATTCTAATTATATAAGATTATTTTCTACTATCTTTAATTTTTATTCTTCCTTGTGTTTCTCTGGTTTGTGTGACTTATTCCTTGAATTTTATCTACTCCTGCCTAGTGTCTGATCACTATATTATTTTATTTACTTGGCGATTTTTAAAAAAGTCTTTTGACTTTCTATTCTATTTCCCTCTTCTCACTCTCTTCCTTATGTTTCTAGTTAGGTAATTAACTGCTCCATTTGTTTTTGCAATGTTCTAGAATTAGATTCTATTCTAGTTCTGTTTCTTCTGAGGGTTTCCCATGTATCCAACAAGTCAGTTTGTGAAATGGAACACTTCATTTTTAAAAGTCACACCTAAACTCAGGCATCCCTGTATTGGGGAAAACTTCACAGGGATCCATTTCAGCTGTTTCTGCTACTGTTGGAACTTTTGCAGTGCTGTCAAGAAGCAGTGGCGACTTGTCCATTAGCTTAAAACTGCTTCAGTTGTCATGCGTCCATCCTATGGAATACTAGATTGATGGGGTACTTAGAATCTTCTGCAAGAGAGCTCCAGTCCACTGTCAACTACATCACTAGAGTTCTGAAGCACAGAATGCTAAGTATCTCCTCAAACTACGATTCCCAAGATTATGTGTGATGCAGGAGCTATAACAGTTACAGTGCTTTTAGGCTTATTTTTGTTGTGTGTCTTCAAGTTAGCTAACTGAATTTCTCAGAGCCACTTTATAGCAAAGTGTGTGTAATACAAAATACAGTACACCATGATAGAGGATTCTGGTGACAATTTATTGTGTATCTTCAAGTTGTTTCTGATGTATGACAACCCTAAGGCGAACCTATCGTGGGTTGTTTTTTTTAGCAACTTTCATCAGAGGAGGTTTGTCATCACCTTCCTTGGAGGCTGAGAAAGTGTGACTTGACCAAGGCCACCTTGTGGGTTTCTATGGTTGTGTGGGAAACATCCGATGCCTACATGTGCTTGCCTGCCTACTTCTGGATGCATGTGTGTTTGCACATGTGTTTATCCAAACCCACTTTGCCCTGGATCTGCCTGTCACCCCACTGGTAACCATTTTGCCTTCTGCCCCACCAACAGAATAGGCATGTGCTCCTTCTGCCAGGAAGAAAGAAAAAAGGTGAAAATTGTTTCCAGGCCAAATGATTGTGAAAACAAGTGCCAGCAAGACATCTAGTCACAGTGTCCCCTTCCAAATTCCTGCGCAGACCAGCAGGCCTTCACTTGCAAGACGGATGGAGGATCTCTGCATTACATGCTGACTTGGCTAATTTGTGCCCTGGTTGATCTCACCTCCACTCAGTCACTAAAAAGCCAGCTCTGGGTTAGGGATTTGGGAGGGGGGCTGGGGGATTAGCTTGGCCACCATCTGTCACTAGGCCAATAATCATCGCCTGAGGCAAATCCAATCACCACCGAAATAAATAAATATAATATGGTCCTCTGCCCCTCCAAAATTGGTTTGTTAACACCACAGAGCAAGGAAAGTAAAGCAGGGCAGAGGTGTGGGGAAAACAGGACTGGTCAGTTTTTATGGGGTCCAACACGGTCAGTTTGGGTGGTGTCCATCACCCAACATGCCACATGTGAATCCCAAAATGCTGCATCTGTGTTGATCCTTATCAACAAGTCATTTTTAGCAGTTGTCATTTTTCCCAGCAGGAGCAGGTCTTTTGTAAAGCTAATGGCTCTTTATTTCAGTCCCAGACCAAACCACCCATATCACCTGGCATTACAAGGATGGCTTATGACAATATATTGTTTCTGGGAAAGTCCACCCACCAGCTGCTACAGGGGTGTGTGTTGATAAACTCAGAGAGGACAAGAAAGCCTGAGGGAAGTAGCACATATCATCCCAGTTAACACTAGGATTTGTGGACTGACTGGCAACCATTAGTGCAAAGGACCACATGGTGGATGTGCCAGGACCTCTATGTGGTCCTCTGCACTAATGGTTGCCACTCAGTTCACACAAAGGATTGGGCTCCTGCACTTTTTAATCCATAGCCAATAGTTAAGGGGAAATTTCAGCCAATAAGGGTTCTCCTTGCCTAGATGGACTGTTCCCAGATCTTGGAATATAGATGAGTCGGGTTGCAATTATTTGCTAGTGTCATGCTCAAGGGAAACAATGAGTATTTTTAGCAATTTTCTTCCCACTGTACGAAAGTCTTGGAAAGTTGCACAGAATCCACACCTGGTATTTTTGTGCAGAAAACATTATTTTCTTGAAAATAATTGACAATTATGTTCAGTTATGGGAAATAGCATCATCTTATCTTCTATTCAAAATGATATTTTCTGGAGAGAAAACAGTGCTGTTTGGGACTTACTCTGCACATAATTCGCACATGGTATTTTTCGCACAGAAAACATTTTCTATATGGGAAGCGGCAGAGAAAACATTTTCTGTGACAACCCCCCCCCCCCCCAAACAACACAAACACATAGATGGTTAGGTTCATATGAGAGCAAGGATTTGAGGCCATCCCTTTCTGCTTGAACTGTTCCATTCTTCTTACCTACTGACTTACACAGCACTGTGGCCACAATTTTGAATTGCTTTGAACTAAACCCTTCCTTCTTCATTACATGTCTTAGCTGAAACTTTCAGTTAAGCGTATTGATTGGAACATGCTGGAAGAGGTACTTTCCTCTTGTGCAAGAGGAATCTCCCCACTCTTCCCAAGAGACAAATCAAGTCTAGGGAGAGCCCTATCTTTAAGAAAGCGGAGTGGGCATCTCAGGCAGTGGATGCTGGGGACTGGAGTGGGTTTGTGGCATTTCTCCTAAAAATTCCCACTTCCGGTTGCCATCCTCTTAGGCCAGAGTACCAGTGGCACCAACATTGCTGAACATGGAAAAGTCATTTGCAGAACTTGGGAAAGTAACGTTTAGGACTCTGGCTCCCAGAAGGCATGCTGGCTGCAGGATTCTGCAAATTCCAGTCCTGCCCCAAAATAACAGTTTTGAACAACAGCCAATATTCTTTGCCAGCTACTTTACTAAGTAATTTCTGGTGGTCCACCCACCGCAAATGTGACAGAAACATCCACGCATGCTCCAGTCACCGGCAGAAAAGACTTCCTTCTCCTCAGGCAGATTATGCCCAGTAAAGTAGGCAGGGGAAAGCTATTATGGTGACAATAGTGGCACAATCATGACTGAGTAGCTATTGTGACTATGTAACAGTTGCCTAGGCTTATTCATCTATAATTGTCTCATATTCACAATCACTGCCTTATCATACTAGATAAGAAAACCAAAATGGAGCCAAAGAGTAGTGCCTTTCCACAAGCCTTACTACATCACATCAGTAGCACTTCAGTTCTCTTTCCACAGGAGATGGTCATCAAAACGTGTCTTTTGTCAAATAGATTTTTCCAGCTAGACAAAAGACTCACTTTGACAACTGTCTCCTGCAGGAAGAGAACTGAAGCACTGCAATATCATGCTGTAAGGCATGGAGAAAGGGGCTACTTCCAGCTCTGTTTCAGTTTTCTTTTCTAGTGTGAAAAGGCTCTAAGTCACAATTGTTGTACAGGTATACTTAACTAAGTAGTTAATAGAGAACACTGATCTAGGTCTTCCAGGGCTAGCTACTGAGTGGGCTAGCTAAGTAGCTGTTTAAAGACTAGCTTGTGGTTCACTTAATTAGACAGCAATTTTAGGAAAGGTTTTATCTGTATTGACAGGGAGACAGCCGGTCAAGGCAATGCAGATTCCAGCAGGCATTATGTATGGCCACTTTTATTTATCTCATTTTCATTTATTTCAAAGATTTATATCTTTTATAAAAAAAGATCTATATCATGAGTTGCTCTGCTCTCCTGTTGCACGATGGTGCTGCTTTACTTCGTTTGTTTGATCAGGGAAGGTGGGAGGGAGCAGGGCCAGGCAGAAGGGGGAACAAAGAGTGACATAGCATTGGAGGACTGAGCTGGATCCAGTCAATTTGCACTTGTACCTCTTGAGTTATCTTGCTGTCCATGGTTGTGGGAGGTGACACTGTCCCATCATTTACACCAAGGGAGATTCAACTATTCGGATCCTGTTGGCATCTCTGCACCAAATGGAACAGGATGTGAGGTGGTGCTTTCTTGACCTTTGACTCAGGTCAGCTCTATGTGTCATATATCTTGTGACACCAGAAGACTGAACATATATGGCCAAATATATGTTGGTGATAGATGTCATCCAGTGTTCACCATGACAGTCCTCACTATTCCCACCAAAAAAACCTTGGAGAATGGGTTGATACAGTGGTGCCTGATGGCTTCCATTGTAGTGTAGTAGTTACGCCTTGGCCAAACTATAGTTTGGGAGCTATGCCCAGGTGCCATCCAGCAGCCATCTTCTGTAGGGAAGTACTGGATACTTTCTTATGCAGCATCATAGCTTCCAATTCCACTAGTATAAAGCCATAGTTAGATTCTGGCCAGTATCTCAAAAGTCCACAGACCCACTTTAGCTATTTCCATCTCTACCAGGAACACGTCTTTTGTAAATTTAATGAGTATTAATTGTCCACTGAGGACTAAGTCAGCCCAAAGTACTTTGAATCACATTGGCAATAGCTCATGACAATATGGACCCTGTAACAGGAGGAAAGGATGCAGGGATCAAGACTGCCTGAGTCTAGGCTAGGGTGAGTTGGGGTCCCCTTAAAATGATCATGCAAGGTTGGACTGCCAAGACTTTTAAGCCCCCTCAGAAATGATCAATTAATCATTATTTTGCTGTCAAAATTAATAACAACCTGCCTGCTGATGTTGAGTCCCACCACCTTAAAAACAGTCCCAGAGTCCCTGCATGTTATTGTCAGGAAAGTCTATACAACCCCCAAAATCTAACGTAAGAACTGTAGTTACAGGGAATGCTAAATCCTGAGGGATGGCGTATGGCAGCACTGTCCCTCTCAATCAAAAAGTGTTTCCGTTTCAACTCTATAGGCCCTGGGTTCACTACACCATTGCTGCCATCTTGGTGGTTAAAACTAAAAGGGGGTTATGATTTCAGAAAAGGGAGCTAAAAAATCACCAACCTCAGTGCTAAGAAGAGGGTCTTTGATGGCAACTTTGAGAAATGGGGAATCACATTTTCTTTTGGGGGGGGGTCACATTTTCTCATAGTGGAAGGAGGGGGTGTCTGAGAGAAGGAGACCTATACAATGCAACAGTGTGGCAAAGGAGCAAACATTAAATCCAAAGGGAGGGGACCAGGTCCTCATAGCTACGATTTGTGACAGACTCTGGGGCAGATGCTGTGGGATTACAGAGCCTAAAACTTCCGAATTGGCTCTTCCAGCAGGCAGAAAACATTTAATTACTAATTTACTAATTACCAGGGGACACCCGCCGTCAACCATTTCAGAAATCACAGCTTGGCCTTGGCGCCACCCTGGCTTGGAGAATGGTGGGAGGGGTATGGGCCTGGATGCCCTGGAAAAACACTCCCTTCTGAATCCATTGTGGGAGAAAGGCAGCATATAAATATCATATATATATATATATATATATATATATATATATATATATATATAATATATATATATTTTCTGACTTTTATTACATGTGTTGTTCTATAAATTGTTAGGTTTCTGTTGTGTTTGCTGCCATGAACTCACACCCCTGGAAATATGGTAAGAGCTCTAGCTCTCCAGTACAGCACATGTTTTGCATGAAAAATGTCCCAGGTTTGACACCTGGCACCTCAGTTGTATCTGAAAATTAGTTCTGTCCTAATCTCTGCGAGCTAGATGGACCAATAGTATAATTTTATCCCTATGTAACTAGTTATCAAGACTAGTGATGTGTCACCATGAATGTATGATTTATAAATGTATGATTTAATCCACACACTCTTTGTGGTTAGCATTGCCAGATCTCTGGCCCTGACCCTGAATCTCCAGTTACTGTGGGTTATCTATAGACGGTAGATGAGAGTGCAAGTTCTCCAGTGTTTGTTGTCTCAAGACCAAATCTTCAGTTCCTCTAGGAGTGCAAAAGCTACAATTTGCTTAATTGATTTCTTTCTACAACTTGTTTAGACTCTCAGTTTACTTAGTTATTTTGTTCCTTCCCTCCCAGTCATTGTGGCGCCAGGGCTCACCCTCTACTCTGCTCTACACCCACCTACTGGCTAGAAGGAGGTAGGCTAGATTAAATGTTCCTTATCTTGTCTCCCTAAGTAGCTGAGATGTAATGATTCCCTCATCTCACCTTGTGACAGGAACATCACCTTTAGCTAATATTTCTGCCTTAATTTCCAAACAGGAAAATATGGTGGGTGAATGTGTGTTTTTTAATGACAAGCTGTGAGGAAATGTGGTTGGTACTATTAACACTAGTGGCCATCCCTAGGTCTCAGATTTTGGTCTGGAAACCTTAGGACCTGTAAAGATAGGAGGAAGGAACATCAACAGTCTAAGATATGTGGATGACACCATACTACTAGTGGAAAATGTTATTGACTTGGAACAATTACTAAGGAAAATGTGAAAATGGGCTTACTATTGAACTTAAGATATTTAAAGGGGTGTCCCTGGTAAAGAAAAGGTCAAGAACTATTGGGATAGAGGACTATCATAACTACATCTTGCAGTACCATCTCCTGATGCAGGATCACAGCCCTTGTTTCATTTTTAAAAAATACTATACACTCACTCAAGGCAAGATTGTTTTGGAAAACGTGCATGAGAGTGAACTGCCAAAGAGCAAATGCAGGCTCCTGCTTCCTTCCATCTTCTGTCCTCTGCCATGCCCTCTGTCACCCCAAGTCAGGCTGGATGTCACCTGGCTCCTGTTTCACAGATAATTAGGTCTCCCTGATTGCCAGGATCCGTTTCCCTTTGTGTGCTTTGTGCACACAACAGGAGTGTGCTCCCTGACATGATCAACGGTGTCTCCCGCCCACCAGAGTCAGGGCATGACGGAAGGGTGTGGACGGGTGCTGTCAGCTTTGCTCCCGCTACCCTAGGGATCATCGGTTGCCAGGCCTGACAAAGGCTCCAATGATGCCTGCTGTGCTCGGAATTAAAGTTTCATATGACCTCAGGCATGACCCAGTTTCATGCAAACCCAACCTCGAAAGGCAAGTGTCAACCAGGCCCCCAAGGCTCCTCTCTTGACTCTGTGACCTGAGCATCGCCCTGTATTTGCTCCCTGCCCTTCTCAAGCCCAAGAGGGAGCAGGGAAATTTAGCTGCTTGCACGTCTGGATTAAGGCACATGGAAGCCCTGAACCATGTCAAGTTTACTGTTGTTGTGAGCCTTCAAGTTGTTTCCGACTTATGGTGACCCTAAGGCAACTCTATCGTGGGGTTTTCTTGGCAGGATTTCTTCAGAGGAGGTTTGCCCTTGCCTCCCCCAGAGGCTGAGAGCATACAACTTACCAAGGCCACACAGTGGGTTTCATGGCTGAGCAAGGATTCAAACCCTGGTCTCCAAAGTCATAGTTTAGTACTCAAACCACTACGCCATACAGGCTCTCACAGATTTCAGGTTTAAGAGGCCTCATTCATACTCTCCAACATTTAACAGATGACAACCAGGACTCATGAGCCTAAACCACACCAGAGTTTGTTCAAGATGGCAAAAAGTTATTAATGAAGAAGAACACCTAAGCTAGGAGAGGTTGCAGCAGTTTGCTGTTGCCTGAATCTCATGAGAAGGGTAAGATTCCAGCTCCTCTCCTCTCTTCTCCTCTCTCCCTGCTAAGTGACTGAAAACTACTTAGCATTTTGAACTCATCTTGCAGCAGTTGGAATAAGCTAGAGACAAAGGGGGAAAGTTGGTGGGGAGAGAAACTGGTGGGACATTTTAAAAGCAGCTGAAAAAGTGAACTAGCAGAGGATTTAACGGTCTGTCCTTGTCAAATTGGGACAGCTGGAGTATACACCCATTGCATTACCAAAAATTGTGTTTTATTCTCATTAGTAGGAACTTCCTGACAGTAAAGCTGTTCGACAGTAGAACACACTCCCTCAGAGAGTGGTGGAGTCTCCTTCTTTGGAGATCTTTAAACAAAGGCTGGATGGCCATCTGCCATGGGTACTTTAATTGAGAGTTTCTGCATGGCAGAGGATTGGACTGGATGGCCCTTGGGGTCTCTTCCAACTCTATCATTCTATAGACTGTAATTTCATTTCCATTCCATCACTAGCATCTTATGCAGTAATCTCCCCAGTGGTGTCATGGGGGGGGGGGGGTGATGCAAAGAGTGCGGACCACACTGGATGACACCCAGTTGGGCTTTCCTAACCTTTTTTGTGCAAAAGTAGCAAACATTTGCCCTTCTCGACTGTTCCACCACTAGGCTTTCTCCTTGAGAAATTTGGCAACTAGACAGCAGAAGGAATAATGAACCTCTGCATGTAGGGTTGCCATAAGTGAGGACCTCCAAACCGGGACAAATGTAGGACAAATGTAGGGCAACATTTTCAAATGTAGGACACACTTTTATAAAAATGGAGGACGCACAAAAAATTGAGGTTTTTTTTTTAAAAATGTTAATATAAATGCATGTTTTTAGGCATGATCAAAATGGAGGACATTTTGGCATTATTCTTAGACAGATGGCAGAAATGGACTTGCCCTCGGGTTCAACTGTACATCTCAGAAGTGTGTACTTGGGCAAGGGACTGTGGTTTTTCTTCACTGCGCATGAGTTTGTAAAAATCACAGCAAGTTACATTGGCCGTGCCTCAGAGGCTTGTTGAT